>NC_062527.1:9501810-9801810 GCF_022655615.1 Tachysurus fulvidraco
GTGCGTACCCATTTCCCGCCCTTATACAAGGAGCTCTTTGGATCAGACTTTGAGCAGTCCATGCCTGTGGACGGGTAGCGGCCCCTTCGTCCGGCCCACTCTGAGGGGCCACAAACACCGTGGGGAATGTCGAGCATGAATCTGAGACACTTTACCAGTGCCCTGCACATACACACATACACAGCACAGACACATACACAAACAAAAAACAGGACAGCTTACCTGCTGCACACACTTTCCTTTTTTTGTTGTTGTTGTGGTTGATGTTGTTGTTGTTGTTGTTTTCCTTCGGGAGGGGGGTACAGCAAGATAACTTTTATTTGGAGGGTTGATTTTGTGAGGTTTATCTCCTCCTTTTTTTGACACAAGTGGGATTGGGAGGGCCCCAGGGAAAGGATGAGGAGATGAAGATGCTTGTTCTCTCTCTTTTTTCTCTCGCTTTCTCTTGCTCTTTCTCTTTCTCTCTCTCAGTCTGTCTGGCTGAACCTGAAGCGCTCATGCATACGACTCCGGAATGTTCCCATGATGATTTCCCCAAAATATCACCAGAAATGGTGTTTCCTACAAAACGTACTATAGTAACAAACCTTTAAATTCTTTATAGAAGGCAATTATTATTTTTGATCATTCTGCAAAATTGGTCTGAATTTAAAAAAAAAAGTTATATTGTATAAAAAGAAGAAATCAGTAATCCCTACATAACCAAATTCAGATAAATCCATTCCCAAACTTAAAAAAAAGAAAAGAAAAAAAGAACATGCATGAATTGTGACCAGTGCAGTAGACATGTGCTAGTTTTCATCTCTCTACTCTTTCTATCTTTTGCTGGGAAGCTGCTGCTCAGAATGTAAACCAGCAGTTAAAGAGGTCAAAAGAGAAGCACCAGATGAAGAGAGAGAGAGGGTGAACAGGAGAGCGAAGGAGAGAAAGAGAAAACATGGGGCACGTGGAGCAGAGCCGTCTGCATGGGGTATCACGAAACTGACGCCTTTCTAAGGACAATCGTTAAAAAAAACAAAAGAGAGAAGAAAGGAGAAAAAATAAATAGAATTCTGGTAATTCTAGTTTTTAAAAAATGCAATTACTTTTAGTTGTCGAGCACTTCATCCAGCGTGGTTGCTTAGTGAGATCCTATAAGGCCATCTGCTATTAAATCTTTTTTCTGGACAGATTATGGCAGTTTAACTGAGCACACCGCCACAACGCAAGGGTCCATTCCACCTGTTTTCTAAATGTGCTACAGGGTATACGGTCATAAGTACTTACTATACAGAAAAGAAAAGTAATGTTTATAGAATCTATTTTAAATAACATGTATGATAATAGTAGCTAGACTATTCTTAATTGTCAAGAATTGATAAGGCACTTTTATTTGCACCTTTCTTTAATTTAAGACTTGTATATTTACCTAGTGATGTGTTGCATGTGCAAACAGAAATACAAGCGAAAAACCACCGACTCACAGAGGCTACATGCTGGAAGCTCCTACAGGTGTGTGTGTGTGTGTGTGTGTGTGTGTGTGTGTGTGTGTGTGTGTGTGTGTGTGTGTGTGTGTGTGTGTGTGTGTGTGTGTGTGTGAGGATAAGATCAGTGCTGGGTAAAGGCTGACAGAGGTGTTCTAAGTTTCATTTGGTTTTCAGCTCAGATCTGTTTTAGCGCTTTACAGAACGAGAAGTGTGTGCAAGGCTGAACCTGATCCTAGATCAGCATGTTCTACAACACTGCCAGTCTGCATCTCACCTTGTCTGAAGATGTCGTGTTAGCAAGCTTGAACTTCCTTTAGGCACAATGCTCAGTTTCAGGACAAGTATAAAGCACAATAGTTAAATCATTTCCATGAAAGTGTGTGGAAAACAGGTGCTGGGGTTTAGAATCATAAATCCTCACCATATTAAGGCACAAGTCAATGGTTCCACCTAGTGGTGAAGAGTTCAGTACACAGCATCTCAGTATCTTCTACTATAACTTGAGTATTCATGTATTAATGATACAGCATGCAGACTTTCCTGTGTTAATTCTGCTTTCGTAGAACAGAGACTTGAGTTGAACTGAGCTTTTAGTTCTCACACAGCATCTCTGCAGCAGCCTTTGCCCAGCTGTACTGCTAGTAAGGAGACAGTAAAGAATAAGAAACATATTCAAAGCCTTGTCTGGTAGTAAAACTTCTATTTTTCTAATCTGTACAGTGCATAAGCTGATGAAAGAAGGAGAGGGAGAGAAAGAAAGTGAGATTATAAAGCACTTATTCCTGCAATAATTCGATTTTTGTGTCTTTCCAATTTTTTTTTGACAAAAACAATAGTATTATTAGTGTTATTATTTCCCCCCCGATGCGTAATTGTTGTCTGATTGTCGAGTCTAAGCCCTTCAAGTGTGCCATAGCAGTTTCTCCTAATCTCGAGTCCACAGAACATTCCAGTGAAATAATAATGTGACTCTTATTAAATGCAAACATGATACAGAAACACCACACCGATATCCCTCGAACAAACATTTCTGCTAGTTGTTAGTCAATCTGTAGTCACTTCTATTCGCTACACCACCTTTTCTCAATGCTCCTTATACAATATACAGTGTATTTTCCTCAGGGAAGAGTTGTACTTCTAACTCTGTTTGACTCAGTTAACATTCATTTTGATGAGATGCTGATAATTGGTCCTGCCCTCCATTATTTGCTGTACCTACATTCTCAATATAGCACAGTAACGTTAACAGGGTCATTAAAAGCACGGCTCATTAAACAACATTACAGTATAACGTTAAAATTAGACCACAGGTTTATTAGCACCGAGAACCTGTTTCGATAATCACATCACTTCGATTCAGTGCATCTACAACGTATTTGATTGATTGTTGCTGGCCAGAGATGTTGAATTTACACAAAAACATTCATCAAAGCTGTGAATGACAATCCAGCAGAACATTTCAAATTGGCAGCATGTGGACTTAAATACCAAATGCTCAGGGAGAACATTTTACTGGAAAAAAAACACAAAAACAGGGCAGACCATTTTGTAACGTAGCAACATCACATTTTCTCTTGGTGTTTTCATTTGAGTGTTTTTTGTTTTCTTTTTCTTTTAGAAGTACTTCTCTGCTGGTCAGTGTGTAAGATTCATCATCTCACATGCACTTCTCACATGTAAAAGATCCTACATATCTCATCACATCTCAGAAATGTAGAAAACAACAGTTTAAAATAGTCTCGGTGCACTCGCGTTACGCTACCAACAGGGTCCAGCATTATACAAAAACAAGCAATGAGCTCTACCGTCACCCCTTTTAGTGTAACTTTCACATATATTGTATGAGTCTATGTGCCAAATACCTCTTGTAGAATTAGCTCCACTAGCAGACTCTGCCCATGAGCCAGGAGTGCGTCGTGTTACTAATACGGGTTTCGACAGGGTAGCCACTGTAGTGGAGTTCCCGCTGAACAAGCTTTGATACGCAGAAGACTGTTGCAATTCTGTCCTTTTCAGTCTACTTGATCCATATTGTGGTGTCCTAGTGAATGCTAATTACAACGATACCCGTTTGCACCGTTAAAAAAGCTGTACTGATTTCTTTTTTTGTTGGTCAGTGTAGTTTGTTTTAGGTATTAAAAGCAATACAGGCTGTAAAGTAGAAACTTTGGACAAATTTATTTTTTCAATCAAAAGTACTGAACCATCTCTGGATTTGTGGTATTGACATATTGATGTACAGATAAATGCTCTCGCTTGTGAAAAGATCCGGTTGTGCATCATAGGTTTCCATGTTGTGTTGTGTTTCTGCGTGTCTTGAGCTCTTTCTACCCTCTTTGTTCATTTTGTAAGAAGCAATATGAGTGTGTGTGAGTGTGTGTGAGTGTGTGTGAGTGTGAGTGTGTGTGTGTGTGTGTGTGTGTGTGTGTGTGTGTGTGTGTGTGTGTGTGTGTGTGTGTGTGTGTGTGTGTGTGTGTGTGAAAGTCAAACCCCAGACAAGGCTTTAATACAGTAGATAAGGAGCAGCAGGGTCAGCTGGTGAAGTAAATGGTAAATGGATATCTTAGTTTTCCCAGGTTTTTACACACTCTTAGTAGCAAGTTTGAGCTCATCCATCAGGCTGGACAAGCATGACACAGTGCACGCCATTATCTTATTAAAAATCCTTCACACCAACATTATGCAATCCTGCCACTGACGGGCCTATGCAGTCTCAAATACCACAGAATGAGTTTACACTGTACCATCGTAATAACTCCGGCGTTCTTTCTTAGCGAGGGCACTTAGACTGCCAGAAGCCATTTGAATAATATTCACCATGTTTTAACACATGGAATTAACGTGTGATGTCATGCTTGTGACGCCATTTTGATTTGAAGGCGAAAGTGTTATTAAGATGTATAGATTAGCAATCATTTTCATTGCATTTATTTTTTTTTTTTTAAATGTGACCTTTTTTCCCGAAAGCACAGCTAATAAAGTGAGGTATGTTTTAGAATATAGAGCGAAAGACAAAAAAAAAGACAAACAAAAAAAACTTTTAGCCATAATCGAATGTCAAGCAATAATATATATGGTATATTATTATTATTCATCTTTGTGCATAGGCTTTGGACACCTGCATGTAAATACACCTCTTATTTATCACATTTTGTTTCTCTCTCTCTCTCTCTCTCTCTCTCTCTCTCTCTCTCTCTCTCTCTCTCTCTCTCTCTCTCTCTCTCTCTGATTTTGGTTTTTGTTTTCGTTTCGTTTCGTTTGTATATTTGACTAGTTCTGTTCCCAGGTGGAGAACTAAGAACTTCATATGTCCTGTAAACTGTACAGCTTGATTTCACTCCCTTTCTCTCTCCCCGTCAGCTTTCTGCTTTTAATTCACTATATTTAATGTTATTATTGATCACATGTATAAAAGTAACTTTGTAACATCTGTCTGTATAGGTTTAAAAAAAAAAGAAAAATGAAAGAAAGAAAGAAAATACTGCTATTAAGACCTACTCAGTGCAAATATTTATCTGTTTATTGGATACATCATGCTGTACAGTATCTCTGTTTTAGTATACTTCTCTCTTTTAGAGTTAGTTTGATAGCGGTAGGCCGTGCTGACATTTAATTTTGTGTTAAACTGACGTGTGGTGCTAGGTAAGTTACTTTCGTGAACAAAAGAAAAAATAAACATGCAAACTCTTGATTCATAGACAAGGCCACAAGATTAGTTCATTCATTTCACTAAGTATTGATGCATTCTTGATATTAGGACTCAATAAATGATAAGAATAACGATAAAGAATAACGATAGTGGTTAAATTTACTTTAAATCCCCGGCAAGTGCCTGTATCAGTGTGCTAGGCTCGGGTTTGCGCTCTTGTTTCCTTCTCACTTTAAGACTATAAGTAAAAGCGGTATCATCTAATTAAGATGCTATTATTAAACGTCGCATTTCTGATTTGTCACTATTAAAAAATGTTTAAGCTAAAGAAAAGCAGTATTGTGTCGAGCCTTTTTGATTGTGAGAACCACTGCCTAGACTTGCTTAGATTTTTTGCAAACGCAACGCCTACCGGTACTTTGCTCAGAATTCCTACGCTAGGGAACAAAATGCTTTAGATACACGCTACCCAGACACAAGAGCACATACTGGATGATTTCTAGAATTATTGGCAGTCTCATTTAGGTCCTGTTTATTTTCCGACTTGGCCTAGACTACAGCTTTGTGCGTATTTATTTTGTCTGCGCTAACGTATACGACGTCACTGTCTATCATTAGACTTAATTAAGCGCGCACACTGTGGCTTAAGCGTGAAAAGTGCAAGAGGTTGAAATTGTCAGCTGTAGGTTCATATTTGCTCAAATTGTTCTGTTCCTCTGTAGCAAGTATGACAGCTATCCTCGCAATAATACACAAACAACACCACTGAGTGCCTCTCAGTGGTCCAGGATGCAGAAATGACATAGTTTTCACTGTTCACTCTCTAGTCAAATGGTCATGTATTTGCACATGTAGGTGAATTCTATCCAAATTCTTCACATTTTTTTTCTTTCAATGTAACTGTTCTGTACTTTTGTTTTCTGACCACGTGAAACATTTTCCCACCGCTTATAGTTTTCCATGTTTTATGTCGCAAGCTGTTCTTGCAATGCACAGTCAATTTTCCTTTCCTCTGTTCCTTTTCTGCTGACATGAATATAACCTTGTGTAATAACAGTAAAACATGCATTCTGGATGTTTTATTTTCAGACCCTGTTTTTTGCGCATATTGTAAAGGACAATAGACAATCCACTCGGTGTTTCCCCCCCCTACTTTACAATACTTCCAATTTCTGTTCGTTATTGCAGACGAATGACTAATGCATTGGATTTGAAGTATTCACATGTGTATGTAAGATATGCATAAATACACGTTTAGATTTTGTTCCTGTCGTGTGTTTAAATGTGAGCTCGCAGGGGGTCTGGGTTTTACTCCACACACAAGCAGCATATACACGGGGAGGGAAAAATGCCAAGACAAGTTTGTGGTTGTCACAAATTTTTACATCACACGTTTGCTACTGATCTAACCGTGGGGAGAGATGATCATGTACCTTTTTATCCAGCTATTTTGAACTCTATTTAGGAGGTAGTATCTTCACAATAATAGATTTGCTCCTTCTCTTCGTCTGATTCTTGAATATGAAAATTAAGTATTTTGATTCATTTTTGTAAATACAGCTGTAAAGAAAAATAAGAAATTTAATGTTGTCTTTTAAATACTTTTCATTCTAATATGAATGTTGTTATATTGTACTTAGAAACTGTACCTTTAATATTACCTTTATTAAAAGTGCATTGGACACATCGATTTTAGATGTGCTTTATGTGCTGTTATCCCATAATAAAATTTACCGCTTGTAATTGGCTCTTATTTACTGTGATTTTTTTTTTTCCCAAAGGAAATGTTTACAGTCATTTTGAACCAACATTTATTTGAAAGTAGAAATAACTGTAGGGAGACAACGTGGCACAGCAGGTTCAATTTATTTGTACAGAGGTTTTATCAATAGACATTGCCTTTACAGAAGTGTAAAAACACAAATTTCATTTAAAATTAAGTTACTTTTTATCTCTAACATTCATCCCTATTGAATAAGCCTGAGGCGATGGTGAGATGAAACGCCATGAGATGATATGAGGAAAAAACAGGCATAGAAGGGAACCCATCCTCACTTGAGTGACACCGGACAGTAAATAATGTAAATGTAGATAACGTCAAGTTTGTAGTCAAGTGGACTCCTGAGGAACAAATAGGTCAGCGTAATGTCTGAGTTCATTATAAACATCATGTATAGAGTTTCTGTCCATATCTGTTTGGGTTTCCTCCAGGTTCTCCAGTGTCCTTACACCTCCTAAATACATGCTGCCAGTTAAGCTGTTCTAAATGGCTCCTTAGTGTAAACGAATGTGTGTACATGTGATAGACTGGGTGTATTCCCATCTAGAAGGCAGTAATCTTATCAGTCGATGGAAAAGTACAGAAAAACTGTTCAGTGGTTACAAACAGTACACACCCCTGTTTAAGGCAGGTTATTGTGAGTAAAAAATGAGAACAAGATCAATCATGTTAGGACTTTTTTCACTATCAGTATGAAATGACAACATATACAAATGATGTGAAAAACAATGAGAAATTATGAAAGGGTTTTTATAAAGACACCTTTCCCCATATCTCTAAAATAGTCATTCTGATTGTTATCACATGTGAAGAACATTCTACAAAAACAGCTGATCTGTACAACTGTATAGAAATGACATGAAATTGAATGGGATTCTGAACACAGCCACATCACCAATTCATTAAAAAAAAAAAAGGCTAAGCACACATATTTAAAAAAAAATGCATGAATGAAAGCATCTGGATTTAAACTCAAGTATTTAAAAAAAATAAAAAATTTAGCCATTAAAAATTAACTCAATTTTTTGTTTAATTATTCTATTTCTTTACAGCAATTAAGATTTCTAACAGGTATTTCTAAGGTTAAAATAAATGTGCAATTATTAAAAAGCTGCAAGCAAGAAAACTAAACAAACAAACACGTAAACAAAGAACAAATTAAACAAACACACAAATAAACAAACAAATATATAACAATAGCCCCAAACAGGACTTACTGTTCAGTGTATAATACAAAATACAGTTCCTTCCTCCCCTGGTTCTTGGTACTTGGCTGGATTTATCTAAGTGCTTAGGACTCTAAGATTAATAAATATTTGTGTATTTATGATCTAATACTGACATGTTTGTGGATTCAAATAGAGCCAGTCGGTTCTTATTAAACACCAAACACACTCCATTACTTTAGAAATGGAAATGGAAAACAAACATAACAGGCGCTTGTGCGGAACTATATATACGTTTGGTGTTCCAACACGGTCACCATTTTTTGTTGAACTGTTTATACTAGTTCACATAATCAAAACGCGTATATAGCATTAGCAATAAAGCAATAAAGCAATAAAGCAATAAAGTCGTTAGTTTATAAACGATATGCTGCACTCGTGTATGCAGAAAGGAACTAATTTTTAGTCGATATTAACAGTCCGTTTGTGTTCACAGACATGGAGTTGAATTGGTAAGCTAAATGAGCTAGTTAGCTAAAGATTGTTAAGCTCATTGTAGTCAGTTAGAAATGTATTTTAAATTATCATACGTTGTGGGATCTGTTTTTTTTTTTAAAACATTTTTTATAAATCACCGTATTCTGCAAAAGCAATTGGAGTTTGACGTCATTTGTTATCGCCTGGGTAACGGTTTGTACTTCCGGTTAGAGCTGAGATGATAATAGCTTTGTAAATGTTTATCCACTGTGTCAGAGTCAGACTGTTGTGGTCAGTTGTTTTGACTAATGCAGATGTCTGTACAGGGATCAGACTCCTGTCGCAGACCTGGGCCCTTTCTCTAAAGATGTCTTTGATCAGTTCTCTCTTGCACCCACCATAAAGGAGCTCTGGGCCATGTTACACAGGTAAAGTCACTCATAGTGAAATTTGTATACCATGTTTCATGCTGTGGAATATTACATAAATTATAAAATTCCATACTGATATCAGTAATGTCACTATTTTATAATCAAAGTGATTCATTTCACCTGTCAGTATTTATATTGTTGTATCTGATCAGTGTAAATCATAGAACTCGTGTTGCGTAAGATTTATTTGTGATGATACCTAACATGAATATTTGAGACATGGAGCTTGACACGGGCAACATGTTTTTAGGGGTCACTGGAGACTAATGAGTGGTTTATAAGATGATTTAGTTTAGTCATAAATTCTAATATAATTTTTTTAAATGCTGATATCTACTTTAACTTCAGCATGGTGCTGTGCTTATTTTACTTCTTATTTATAGCTTGGACAACTCAAAATTCATAAAGGTGCCAAATAAAACCTTTTAGATAATAAAACATCGTCTTTCGAAATGTTCCATGTCATTAGCAACAATCACTACCACAACCAGTATAATGGGCTTTTTAATGGGATGGTGTTCAGCATATATGGCAATCATTTTATTAATGAAAAAATAAATACAGATGTGTATACACATGTATAGTAAATGCCAATGTTCATGTACATTTTGAAGGTTTATTCACAAATGATTAGAACTTACAGACACTTTGGTCTTGTGTGCAGACCTGGTCTTGTGCTCTGGTTCGAGCTTCCCTTAGCTAGTGTTCCTGAGGGATTCAGTGTTTCTCTTCAACTATTAATTATTCACATGGTCCTACTTTGAAAGTGTCTGCAGACAGCATGTTGCCATTTCATTGCTATGCAGATGGCACTGAATGATCCAGAATATCTAGAGGCTGATCTAATTTCTTCCCTAGCCACCTTTATTCAGGTCAATCATCATTCCTGTATTTTCCCTGAATTTTCCTCAAGAGTTTTTATTTACTTCCTGACCCAAGTTTAGAAACTTGCCATCACTTTAAAGATTGAACTTTTTTTTAACTTTGGTCAAAACATCAGCATGGTATCGCATGGCACAAAGACTGGTTTTAACCACTCAAATCCAGTCTGTTTCAGGTTCTTCCTTGTTCTCTAGCAGAACCCATTACTCAGATGTCAGACCCCACTGATTGATTGTTACCGTAGTGTTTTGCTTGGAGCAGCTGAATACGCTTCAACGTGTTAAGAATTCAGTAGCCAAATGTAATCACTGTTATTTCCCATAAGTATGTTACCCCCACCCTTAGGTTAACCTTTACACTGGCTCCAATCTTTCAGTCCTGGCTCCACTTCCTACACACTCATGTTTCATTTCCCTGTTATAGGCGTTTCAGGGTTACGGACCCCAAACTTGGAACGATATACTGTTATAGCTTCTGTGTTGTTCCTAGTTGTCCATACGGTGCAAAGTAGATGTTTTAGTCTCTTCCTGTCTTTCATCTGCTACCGTTAGAGGTCACCACAGCAGATCATTGTTCCATGTATTTGATTTGGCACCTGTTTTACTTCCTGACGCAACCCTCCTATTTGTATCCGGGCTTGAGACCGACACTGAGTCATGAGCCAAGGCAGTATTAGCATCAGATCCTAACCGCTAAACCAACAGGGAACAAGATAGATGACTTATTATAATATCTTAAAAATTAGAAAGGTGTGTGATCATTACGTCTAACTTGATTTTTATATGCTCCAAAACATTGAATGTAAATATAAATGGATTTAAACAAGTGTGATAAGTCATTAATTAATGTAAAATTGCTCTGTTATGAAAGGATCGAAATACTTTGGGACATGCTGTTCTAAAAAAAAACAAACAAACAAACAAATCTTTTCTTCACAGCAGGCCAAATCTCACCACCCTGTTGTTGATTATTTTTCTGTAATTTGGTAAAGTTACATCATTCAGTAAATAATCATTCTAGAAGTCATACTAGTAAACTTTTTTTTTCTGTGTTGCTTAATCTACCACAGACCTAACCATGCTTTTTTATTTGCTTATTTTATTGCTTATTTACTTTCTTACTTTCTTTTTTCCTTTATATACAGGAATATGGGATTTTTTCTCTTGTGTTTTTTTTTTTTCATTTTCATTGTATTTGTTTTATTTAGCATTAAATCAGAACTATGAATGATATTCTACTTTTTAGAAATGAATTCATCCTGTAATGCTTTACCTTTAAAGCCCTGATGAAAAAGCCAGTTGTGCTCAACGTAACAAAGGCACACCGCAGACCAGCGTCAGACAAGGCCAAAAAAATTCAGACTGCAAAGAAGCTCTTCCTGAATATCAGTATAAAGTTTCTGAGAATACAGAAAAAAAATTCTTCCTTAATCCAAGAGTGCCTTACCCCTGCTTCTCCTCTCTCAACCGCAAAGAAAGAGTGATGTGTATAAACACCCTTAAGAACAACAAGCAGTCCACGGCTCCTCAGGTAAACTCTGTCGTCGTCATCATCATCATCCTGCTTTGCAACTGAGCTTTTAACAAAGAATGCTCAAAACCCGAGAAACAATCCTTCAACTTTTTTTTTGTTTGTTGTATTTTTTTTTAAAATTAGAGTTTAATAGAGAAGGTGAATACCGAGGTGGCAGAGTTTATGAAGTACCTGCAAGATGTTTCTAAAGTGTGCGCTGATGATTATAACTTCATGCCCCCGGGAGCTGCTCGATATTCCGAGGTACAGCACAGTTCCTCAGAGTGTTACAAATTCTGCATGCCCTTAAGCACTGACTCTGCTACTTGTCTTTGCAGGACAGCTCACCCTCATGCAGTCATTTAATCTGAAACTGGGATCGAAACTGACTTCTTTTCCTTTTGGGTTAACAGGAGTATTTTCAACATTGCTTGGAGCACATGAGACACTACCCACAAGTGTACAGTATTCAAGAAATCACCAGTTTAACAGGCGGGAAATTTGTCTCTGATATTTCGCTCAACTTTGAGAAGCAGCTGCTTGCGATGGTAAGATGCCTTTTACAGCTTATTAGAATGTGGCTTAATGTAGAAGTGGGAGATATGACCTAAAAATCTGATCCTGATTCTTGATTGTATGCTTTGCTTACAAACTGCCAGCGATACATTAAAGTCGATTAAACACTTTGATGTCATTGAAAGAAATTATAAATTTATATATTTTTCAAAGATTTTTTTTTAACACATAATTGAAAGAACTTATCTGTAATTCTTATCTTATTGTTGTAGTTATTACTTCAATAACTTCCACACTTTCTCCTAAGGGCACCATAGAGATGGTCGAAAAACGAATGCTGACACAAAGCACACAGCTACCAACGGATTATGAGTCCATTTCAGCTGTGAACCCTCCAGATAAAAAAGCTGCTCGTTTCCACACAGTAAGTGATGGCATTTTAATACACGATGCACGATGCATTACAGCTTCACAGCTCCAGGGTCCCGTTTCAATCCAGGGCTCAGCTTATCGTCGGTACGGAGTTTCTGTCCACGATTTACCTTGAACCTGAGCATAAGAGCATCCTTACTTTGATAACTTTTAAGTAATAAAGAGATTTCTGAAAATAAACTTTATTTTTCTAATTCAGCACTTTCAGAAACATTTTTAAAAAATGCTTAAAAAAACATATTGATGATGATAGATCTTTGCTCGGGTCAATTTAAGGAATGATCGTAAATCATATCGAGGATAAAATAAATGTATTTAGTGTGTTTAAATAAAATCTAAAACTATGCAGTATTTGTTTTATTTTCATATCTTATTTGAACTCATGACTATTAAAACGCAAGTGCCATCAAATGCATCCCTGGACAAGTGGATGATTCCATATGTTTGGTTAAGACTGCTAATATTTTAAATGAATCTAACATTTATTAGCTAAATCAACATTACATGTGTGTTGATGTTTTAATAAAAACAAATGGCTGGGGTTCATTATATTCTGCATTGTAGGGATGGACAAATAATTTGGTGGAAATGCCACTAGAGGGTGCTATTAAATCTGTTTTGTTTAGGCTGCTAGTAGTTGTTTCACAGAAAACAGAGATGTCCTGTTCAACCCTTGTCCTTTTTTTCTTTTTTCTTTTTCTTTTTTGCAGCCTATCAGCAGCGACACAAATGCAGAAAAGCTCAGTGCTACATTTGAGCCACATGTGTGTCTAGCGAAAGAGGCCTTCTTCCAGCTGCTGAACAACAGTGTTGGGTTTACTGAGGCATGGGAACTGCCAGTCTGTGTGAAAGTAAACCCTGCAAAAGGTAAGAATTTTTCCATCTTTCCTCATCAGATTCCGATTCAGAATCAGCTCATCACTCAAATCATAACCTGACGACCGGAAGAGAAAAGATCGACTAAAGATTTTAGCTACAAACTGCCATTGTCTACTAGCGCACCATGTAGTAAATGAATACAGCAGGGATGTTTGGACACAAAAAAAGCCTAACGTGTAAGATGATTGCCGTACAGGTAGCACTCGGAGTAAAACGGTGTACATCGACCCTCCTCTGCTGAAGACGGAGATGACATGGAGAGAAAGAAATCACCTCTTCCATGAGGAGAGTGTAAAACTGGCCTACAAGAAGACCGGTTCGAATCCTGTGTTTTTCCTCACATCAGAGGACTACAACAATAGAACTGGCTTTGCCACAGAGGTAAGTTCTCACTTCAGTGAGGAAAATGTCAACACTTTTCAATCCTCAGCTACACTTTTAGGAACCCGTAAGCATGATGATGAATTATATTGATTATTCGGTGTTGTTTGTTGTTTATGTTGTTCAGAAAGCAAGCAGCAGGCCAGTTGTTTCATTCGATACCAATGATCTAGATTTCGATGTGGATTTAACCGACTTGGAATCATTTGGGGAGTCTTGTCAAGTGAAAAAGAAAGTAAAGGACAATGAATCGAAAACTCAAGTACCTTCTAAAAATGAACCACTGGGATTATTCAAACCTAAAGTAGAATTAGATACAGATAAAACATCACACACATTAACCAATATGACTTGCACACCTAAAGACATTATATCAACACTTTCTACACCAGCAAATGAAGACGAGCAGGAAGAAGCAGCCAGGCTGAGTGTAGAGGACAGCTCAGTGGACGAGAGTGCTGAGACTACTTTGAATTCTGTATCTGAAAAAAACCCCTTTGAGTTCGACTGTGGATGAGACTCCAGCCAAGCGAATGAGGCGTTCCTCTATGAACACTGATTCTGATGAGGAACGTCTCATTATCGATGACCCAGACTCCCTACAGAGGAGAGGAGAGAATGAGAACCAGGTGACTGTCCCCGAGACATCCTCTGTGAGTGATTTGAGTGTGCAATTAAGTCCAAGCGGATCTGCTAAAGGAGCTAAGAAAGGAGCCAAAAGGCCCAGAGTGTCAGCAGATTGTGACCAACTAGGGCATATTTTACGAATGCAGAACGCCATGCTGAAATCCACAGCGACTAAAAACCAAGAATCTCCAAAAGCACCAGCTGCAGATTCTCACCCAGCAGAGCCAAAACCCAACATCCACCCTGTGTCTCTGGTCAAACCTAGCGTGTCCTCGTACCTGGACTTGGAATACAGAGAAGGGCTGCAGAATGAGGCTGCAGCTTCTGCCATCTCTCAGCCCACGGCGCAAAGAAAACGTTAGTATTCTTTTTTTTTTTTTTTTTTTTGATGGATACCTGTGCCTGTAAAGTGGCTGGACTGTTGTCCTGTGCCTGTTTAGAGTGTTATCGTTACTGGTGAAAAGTTGAATTAGATTAGCATACCAGTCCCTCAAGGATTTCACTGGTGTTTTGTTTTTTTGTTGTTGTTTTTTTTGTGATTGTTAGCATCCAAAAATGCTGTGTTTGTGTGGAAGCACAGGATTTTTCTTGTAATCTACTACCACAGAAACACATGTAATTACTTTCTAAAACAGCTGTACTCATGATGCACATGAGTTGAATAGGCCTTCGGTTGAATGTGTGATGCTGTCACACAACTCCTCTTGGTAATTTAAAAAATATTGCAATTTCCTTCAAATATTGTGTAGTTTGACTGATTTTGCATTGATTTTTGCTATCAAATGAAAAATTGTGAAATCCTGGAGGGACGGGAATACCTACAGTGTGTGAATGACCCCGATGATATCTTGCAGCTTGAAGCTTGTCACCTGATAATCAGTGTGTGTCACTAACTTTAGAGATGTTATGCAGCTCCTGTAGCTACTATATTAGTGATCACCTCAAATATGAGGGTTGGAATTAAGGGCTCTGAGACCAGATTTTGTAATTGTGTGTGTGTGTGTGTGTGTGTGTGTGTGTGTGTGTGTGTGTGTGTGTGTGTGTGTGTGTGTGTGTGTGGCAGGGCTGCTGAGAGAGGAGCTGTTGGTGAGTGCTGAGGATGAGGAGGACTATGTAGCTCCTGAGGAGGGTAGCATACTGTATAAACTCTACAGTCTTCTAGATGTGCTGCTGATGGTGCGTAGCACTGTATCCATTGCTCATCCCAGACATGACCAAGAAACATTCAGGGTAAGTAGGAAAATTCCAAGAAGCTAAAAATGGGTATAGCCTGATAAAAGCCAACAATCCAAAACAAATCCAAAAGTGTTCCAATTCATCCCAAAGGTGTTCTGTTGGGTTCAGTTCTTCAACTTCAATGTTCAATGTTTTTATAGAGCTTGCTCTGTGCACAGGGGGAATTGTCATGCTGGAACATGGTTCCAGTTCAAAGGCAAGTTATACTACGGTATACAATATTTGCGAATATTTGTATCTCAGTATCAACAATGGACGTCCGTAAAGTTATTAGAAAGCTTAAGTATTCAGCAAAAATCTGATGTTGGGGGAACTTAAAGCATTTTTATTAGTTAGTTATAACGTATGTGTAATAATCTTCACTTTCATGTCTCTATTTTTAGGTCATAGCATAATGTATACCTGTTTGCACATTGTGCTGTTTGCTGTCAATAGGACACACAAACCAGGTTACCTATTAGGTGTATAATTAGTACAAGATTAACTACTGATGTAGTATGCCACTGTACCAAAACTTGTATTGCTGGAAAGAAGAATCAGGTGACTTTAAACATAAAGAGCTGGAGGTTGTGCTTCCCTGAGTGTAGCCTTACTTTATAGCTCAACCGCTACTTTACTAGCTTTTTTTTGCTAGGCCTGATCGAATGGTGTGCAACATAAATGAAGACTAAATTGTGTAGAGAATAACAGTGCGGTGTCTGTGTTGGTACAGGCTGTCCCTGTGCATGTGCTGCCCAAGCTGGAGTACCAGCTGTGTTACGGAGTCGAGAGTCTGACCCATACCGAGGCGTGCCAGCTGTGGGCTGAGCAGCAGCTTCACTCCAGCACGGTATCTTTTATAGGTAAGATGTTCACTCCCGGCTGTATGTTTCATAAGGGGCTTCTATGCATTTATCATCAGGTGTTACTGACTACTGACAGCATGGCCTTGTAGTAATGACAGACTAATGACTCTGTACGCCCTTTAGCTGGGGTGGGTCTAGCAAAACAAACACTGTCATCAGAAAAGTAAACATACTATTCATACAAGTCAGCATTTGTACAGAAGTACCCAGAATGGTTTTTATATCGGTTAATTCTGAAGAATTTGCCGTTAAGAAATGCTACCATGCAGGCTTTGATAAAGACTTCTGGTGAGTCAGTGTGAACAGGACGGGGTGAAGTCAGTAGTTAGGGGAAGCGGCCCAACCCCACAGCCCCCACCCTCGACCGTCTCCACATGCCTCACGCATGACGCACATAACCTCTGTGACTGTTTATTGCCATACTATTGCCATAGCAACTATTATTTTAACAAAACGTTAAAAAGCAGTTGGTCAGCAAACTTGTTTTTCAGCTCAAAGCTGTTTTTCAGAATGATGTTTTTTCATTTTTCAGAATAAAGCTCGGTGTGTTTACGACAGATTATAGTTTAATATACAGAAGTGAACTGACCTGGAGATTTTATTGGTTTTGTTTTAAAAGCTTTTAAGTCAGAACAAAATAAGTATGCAGTCCTGAAAGAATGCAAAGGGAGGCACAGTCTTATCCTCTCTTTTCAGTCAGACATTCCTTTATCTTTGTTAAGGAATCTAGTCTTTTTATTGGGCTTAGTCCAGGATCTAGCTTGCTCAGTGACCCTCTGCCCGGCCTTGGCCTTGCTTTCACACTGAAGTGTTGCATTTCTCTGGCAAGGCTTCATGAGAAGTTTTACCCTGGCCGAAGGAGGTGTTTGTCTGTGCTTTTCTTTGAATGTGCTCAATTCTGATGTCTGACATTTTGGGGTAAACTACGCTGTAACATTAGAAATCCATATTTGATTGACTAAACACAGAGAGATAAAGTTCTATATTATCACTGCAAATCAATGTGAAATCACTGCAAATGATTTATAAGTCAAATCAAAATAAGTATATTAGCTATTAACCAATGGTCAGGACAGACGCGGAGTGGTTATGGGTGTTGCCTGGACTTGAATAGGCTTGTGTTTCTGATCGAGTTACTGAGTGTAAACTGAGCTGTCTTTGGAGGATATTAAATATAAATACAACTTTATGAGCATTGTCATTTATCTATCTCAGGTGTTCATGGCATTCTTGAGACTTCTCTTTCTATAAACACGACACTATCTCACAGTTCTCTTCCCATTATGAATAGCTTGACTTGGTGATTCTAATTATTCATCTCATACGTGGAGTGCACTCTTTACAAGATCTTTGAGATAATGCTCTCATTCAGTCTATTGGATGTTGCCTCATGAGGAAGTTTCTCACATTTCCTAAACTCAAGTCAGCATGTGGAGACGTGTCTGTCCTGTATTCTCTACAATAGCTCACGTAGCCTTCAGAGTTGAATAGAGTGATGCAATGCTTGCTTTACAGCAGCATGCTCCTGCTTGACTGTGCCCTGCTCATCCAGCACCATCAATCATATGGGAAAGTAGCGTATCAGCAAATCACTAGTGGTATTACCTAGAAACTCTGTGTGTGTGTGTGTGTGTGTGTGTGTGTGTGTGTGTGTGTGTGTGTGTGTGTGTGTGTGTGTGTGTGTAGGCCGGATTAATGCACACTCATCAAAGGTAGTGCTGCTTCAAGAGCTCCAGCCTGACTGGATCCAGAACACCTGTGATTTCAGGTAAACTCACTGCATGTCCTCATTTCCCCTTTTCTTTCATTTACTAGGATAGTCTCATTGCGTAAAGTCAGATATCACACGATCACATATCATAATTATTGCACACTTAATTGCATTTCTTATGTTTGACTAGCTTAATATTTTGACTGTTCTGCATCTGGATTTGTCTTAATAGATTATTAATAGTTATTCAGGTTTACAGATACACTTTTCTTTTAAAATCCATTTTTTCCCATCTTACAGACCAGCCAGGTGCTTGAACACACTCCACCACATATTGAAAAAAGTCATGAGGTAAGATCTTATCTTTATGCCAGGGATTGATATTTGTTGAAGCATTTCCCATAAGTTAGTCCCAGCATAACTCTGGTTAGAAATTTAAATCAACTTGTTTTCACCATTGGTGTAGTACAGATTTAAACCCAAGTCTAATGTACATGTACCTGAACATATACCTAAAGCTCCAGAGTTCTCCAGTTTCATCCCACTTCAGTGTGACATAACAGTAGGTAAATTGGTTAGGCTAAGTCGCTCCAAGGTGTGAATGAGTGTAGGAAAGTGTGTATCAATTTGATCTCAACCAGGATGTATTGTACCACATTCCTAACAGTGAAGGTCAATGAAGGGTGTGTCGTCTGTGAGTTTTTATACTCAACACTATGAATCCTTATATATGCAATGTTTATGCATTTCCACCATACAGCTATAACATTCTAAAATTAAGTATTGTTGATAATTATGAATGGTAATAAATTATACTGTAAGCAGTATAGACTTGAATGTATTCTAACGCACCTTTTTTGAGGTACTTCTTCCCACTGCCCATCTTTACTACACGCCTGCACAATTACTACATAGTTTTCACAAACTCAAAGTGCTTGGTTTTGTGAAATCAGATTCTGATTGACGCTTTGGGAATAAACAAAGTCATTGGTCAAACCTCACACTTTCTCCTCTGAGGAATGAAATGAAGTGAATACTACACCGTACCAAGTCACCGGCTACACATTAGATTTGTGTTATTGTACAAGAATGTTGTGGTCATGTGACTAGGCTGTCAGACGTATAAAAATAAGCCCACAAACTTTTCACTGTCTCATAATGTTTGCATCAAAATAAAATAATAGTTTTAAATAATTCAAAAGTGAAAGACAGTCGATCAAATGTAATTTGAACACCGTCATTTATGATATCCACATTAGTTTTAAGTCCTATGGCTGCCAATATTCTGTTTTGTTTTTTTACCTTTCTGGCTTCACACTTTTCAAAGTTTCTCTGTGTTCTCTTGTCATTTGTCATTTTGTCAATTCACATGTTCCTCATTTCAACCTTTTTGTTTCCTGGTGCACCTTGTGAACTATTTGATGGTTTTTACTAAAGATTGCATTTCCCTCTTTTACAAGTTTCAAGTCCATAATGTTCAGTATTTATATGAATAAAAATTAAGGTTTTAACAGTATGAGCTGATTCATACCAGTAAACAACTGCTTCTGACATTTCAGCCCAAAACTTTAACCTTTTTGGGCCTGATATTTAGATTTTACTGTGTTTACTTTTCAAAACGTTTCATTAATAGTTTTGAGGTAGTCTTGTTTGAGGAATTGATACTTACACACTATAATTATTAATGTACTTTTGATTTCACAATTATGTTCCTCACACTTTTTCATTTGAACCTTTCTTTTGTCACCTCACTACTAGCTGGTTTTGGAATTTATGTTAAGGAATGTTGAGTATGTTGTGAGTCAGTCCAAACCAAACCTGCACCCAAACTGGGTTTGTGCTGTTGCACAATTGGCTGCTGTCACTAATGCTGATCCAATCCAATCCCCACCAGTCATTTGTCATTTCATAAATCAGCAGCCTGAAGCATAGATTTCTTTTTTCTGTGTCAACCCACACCCACTTTCTTATGTGCCCTGTTTGTTTCTCATCTATTTCAGCTTACAAGAGGGGAGATATCTGTTGGGCCACAAATCTGGTGATGCTTTTTTGACCATATTCAAAGCCAATGATGGAAAAAAGCCCACTCGGTGTGTCTATGAACTCCAGGCTGTCCACTGTGGACCTCCTTTAATCCCAGAGGCCAGAATTCCCTGGGTTCCTGTGGATCCCAACTATCTCATGCCATTTCACAAGAAATACTGTAGACCTCCATGCACCTTTCCTCCACATCCATCCACGCAACCTAAGGTATAACTAGCAGAACACTTCCTTCTGCTTTGAAAGAAATGAAAGAAATGTATATCCTATAGACGGTAGGTTCCTCTTTAAAAAGACAGCCTGAAAAATAGTTTCTTCTGAACTGTGACCATTATTTCCCAACTGCTAGAAACTGAGATCACATTGGTGCATATCTGTTTCTCTTATCAGATGGGCTGCAGTAATTACCATTCCATTCACATGCTCCAGAAATTACAAAAAATCGGCTAAACCTCAGTCTGTGAAGCTGTGTCATGGTGGCTGTACGTTGCTACAGGCCCAGAGGTTTGCCTAGCATTAGTAGCTTAGCCATTTGAAGACGACCACATTTGGTTTCATACAGTGCTATCATAATAAGCTATAAAACTTTTGAAGGTCTATTTACTAACTTTTGAAGGTCTATTGAATACAGTCCCCGCTGAGATTATTGAAACAACAACAGCCAATTCCTTTGTTTTTGCTATGACTTTTGAAAGTGTTAATGTAACCAAGTTAATGTAACAATGAAAGCATGGATACATTTCTTGGCATTATATAGAGTTAGAGTTTTTTTTAATGGTGATATTTTCTTTCATATCATTTGAAGACGACCACATTTGGTTTCATACAGTGCTATCATAATAAGCTATAAAAATTACTACAAAACTTGAAAGGTCTATTGAATACAGTCCCCGCTGAGATTATTGAAACAACAACAGCCAATTCCTTTGTTTTTGCTATGACGTTTGAAAGTGAAGCCTAACTATAAGACTGTTATATGCTGTACTGTATATCTCGTACTGTAATGTTGTTAATGAAAGCATGCATACATTTCTTAGCATTATATAGAGTTAGAATTTTTTTAATGGTGATATTTTCTTTCATATCGTTATAGGCTATTAGAGAGCATTTATTTGAGTCCAAGCTTTCATGTCTTTGAAACAGTCTTCTATTTTCCATGGCTCTACTACTACAGTTTAACTGTGTATCAGTTTAGAAGTTGAAGGTCCATGAATTACACACAATATGAGAGAAACATAAGAAACCTAAAACAGAACCTTGAACATTAGTATTGTCTTTTTCAGGTTCTAATTAACACTATTGAATTAATTTAATTCAAAATTTAAGCTAAACAGATGCATATGCACAAGCCAAGACTAGTAGTCTTAACTAGTGTCCACCTTAACTAGTGTCAGTCCCAATGATGCCACAGCTATCAATGATCAAGAGCCAAGGGAGCAAAAATTGGTCATGCATTTAGGGTAAGAGGGAAGACATAACCCTTTCCTACAAGCTTCTGTCTGTCTTGTGACCAGATTAGGGAGAAAATGGAGAAAAATTCTTCTCATAAATGTGGCATTCTAAGAGAAGCTTTAAACTTTAAAAGTTTGGTGACTGCTAATATTTCCAGGATAATAAAGTCTTGTAGTATATTTTTATACTTTTATTTCCAGACTAAATTGACAAAAGCCAAACATAAGAAGCTGAATAGAAATGCAAATAGATAAAAACTATTAATTAGATAGAAAGACATCAAGTTAAATCAAGACAGTAAATAATTCATTTATAGCTGAAATATATAAATACATTTAGATCACTGATGTTGCTAAAACAAAGGTTAGATTTATAACTAAGAAACTGATAAAAACATTTATCCCACTGCAACGGAAAACACACAGCTGAAATTTAAGCACACGTCACTCTGACTGATTGAATTAAAAAACTGAATGTGCTGCTGCGAGTGAAATCTGTGTACTATGACATTCTTGACTTATTGACAATTTGCTATTCTCTCTGTAACATTTCAACACTTTTTTTACACACAATCCTTCAGGCAGGATGGTGCGGTGAAGCAAAGTGGGATAACAGCACGACTACATCTGCACCACCGAGGCAAGGAGCAACAAGGACGGCCAGTCAAAAGCGAAAGAAAAATAATAAAAAAAACAAAAACAGACAAATACAAACATGCAAACAGAATGAAGATGAATGTGAAAAAAGTGAATAAATAAGTGATGAGGACTAACATCTGTTAAGTGAAGGATTTGAGTCTGCAAACATAACCTAAGCAAAGAATATGCTAAATATCCAGTAGATCATTTGTACTGTAATTCTGCATTTTTTTTTCAGTTAAGTTTGTTGTCTAGTTTTGCTACGTCATTCCTACACACGGGTGTGTGAAAATTGTTTTCTTTAGATATTGCAACAAACCCGAGATCTATGTCAGTTTCATTGTGAAACTTTGAAAAAAGTTTGTAATAGTTTTTTTTTTTTTTTTTTTTTTTTACTTGTAAAGTAACAATAAATTATATATATTTTCCTTAAAAAAATCCTTATTTCATTCTGCACTGTGATGTGTTCATTTTTCTCTCCATGAACAAGGGACCACATATGTATTTGTATACAATTTAGTTTATTTGTAAATTGTTTGCAGGAGAATTTACACAAGAACTGTGGAGCATCCAGTTCACAAGAACTTGTGAGATTGCGCAAATGTGGATATGATGAAACCACTAATTTGAGCCTTGACTAACAGGCTCCAAATGGTGTAGCTTTTGGAAGTTACTGCAAATTTCAACATGAAATTTTATTAAATGCTAGTTTTAAAAAAATTAATTGTCAATAAGACTAGCTATGAAATTAGGATGAAATTAATTGCCCACTATGAAAGGAAGAAGGGTTAGTGGGTGCTTCTGGTAGCCGGCACGCTGCATTGGCTGAGCTGTATTTTTGGACCAATTAGTGATTAAGAGACAAGCTGTTTACTCATCACCATGTCATTCTCAGCAGTGTGAGCTGTTTGTTAGCTTTATGGAATATAAATCAGCTGTGTCATAGAAGTACTTTGTAATTTATGGACAACTGGCATTTTCAACATTAGCACACCAGTATGAACAAAATCCCTATTACCAAATGTTTAGTAAGTTTGGGAGTTTTCAGTTCAGCTTGGCCCAAAAAGAAAAAGCATTTCAACACAATAAAGCCAAATGAATGTGTCTGAGCCAAATGTCAGTTACTGACAAGAAAGCTAATCCCTAGTAAAGGAAAGTGCGGGTCTTTATGGTGGACGTTTCTTTAAATCAGTTTGTGATGCTTTGTCCTTGGTTCTGTTATGTCATGAAATGGCTGCAGTTTTCATCCTGACTGTTATGTATCTGATCTCCTTACCTTTAGAAGTTAATGTGTAGTTTGAAACCGGTAATTACAAGACTTTTAGTTTTCTCGCATGAACTGTAATCAAACACTAAAGGTGTATTTTGGTCTCTAGGTGAAACAGAGACTTAAAACAATAGTGTGTACAGACACCTACATTTACATTCAGTGAGAGTAATTAATAACCGTTATGCATATTATTATATTATTTCTTGCTCAATATTTCCTTTCGTACTGTAAAAAAAATGACATACTCATGTTCTAAAGATGTAGTTCTGCTTCATGTAAAGCATTTTAGTCAGTCATAATGAAATGACCCAAAGGTCTGTGTTACATTGGAGCGTTGAGGACTGACGTGTGTGAATTATCAGGGGGAGTTTCTCCTGCTGTGTAGTAGAGGAGGAGGCACTAAAGGGAGGAGACGACTCCTGGCAGATCCTGTGGTATTTAACTACCACACCCTTTTCACTTCTCATAGCTGGAACTCTTCTGTGCATCTTCTGCTTACTTGGGTAAGTTCAAACCCCAAAACTACTGAAGTACTTCTATGAAATCCTGAAATCCTGTGCTGTAGCAGCTGTGTAGTGTACAGAAGAACAAATGTGGCATTGGCAACCTTGCTGATGCCATTCCTTCCTGCTGATGTGCTTTTCTCAAGTTAAAGCTACAGTGCTCTTTTTTTTATAGGAAAAACATATAAGGCATTTCATAATAAGGAAGAAAGTCTCGGTTGAGAAATGTGTTAAACGTTTAAAAAAATTAGTTTTGAGGTCTTAATCACAGTGATTTCTAATGGAGCAGAAGTAGACATGGTATGATTATGGCTTGCATACTTCTCCCTCTCTTTCTCTCTCTCTCTTTTTCTCTCTAAGGGTGTGTCCTTACATAAGTCTGCTATGACAGTATGTATTTTACCAAAGAACCAAGACAAAAGACCACAGAACAGCAGTAAATTAATATAGCTTTAAAAGCCTTATCATCGTGTCAATCCCTTGCTAAGGCTTCTGCTCCTAGTAATGTTGGACCTTTACTGTTTGTTTGGTTTCTATGTGGCTAAGGCTGTTTGAATTTTTGAACAATAGCAAGGAAGTGAAACAAAACCTGGCAGTACTCTCAAGTGCTTTAATTTTGGACCTCTGCGTGATTTCCTCTCTCAGAGAAATCACAGCTGCCATTAAATCTACCACAAAATCCATGTTAATTTTATATTATTCAGAAGCAGGCTAATGACTCATGGAACCACCTACGTCTGAGTCAACACCCCCCTCTCTGTGCTAGACCTTTGTGCTAGACTGGAGCATGGTGCTATTAACATTGATGTCTGTCTCACCCTATGCTAACATAACCTTTGCTTTTCCTCAGCATGATTGCATAATGCTCTGTTCTCACTTCCTTTCCAGATTTTTTGGACTGTTGGAATATAACTCTTTAAATAAAGTACAAGCATCTAACTTCTAAGATGGCTCTGGTATCTGAATTCCTGGGTCAGCTGACCCTTAACTTTGGGGTAGGTTTTGTCCACATTAAATGAAACTCCTTTTTTTCTACATCACGCTGAAGTCCAAACTCAAACACTGCATTCTTTGTAATGGCATATTTCAGTCGAGCGATCCCACCTACCCCACTGTAGTTCCTGCAGCTGATTTTGATCCAGACAAAGATGCTGCCAGAATTGAGACAGCTATCAAAACTAAAGGTGAGCAAAACTCCTTGTCTTTGTCTTTTTGGTTCATGTGAAAAAGCATTTTAGACACGACTACAGTACGCGCATGACAGAGCTTACCAAGGGCTTAATGTTGGCCAGAATCAGGAGCGTTTATGAGTCATTTTCCTGTGTGGAGGTTTTTACCCTTGAATGGAAAGTTCTGGGTGAGGCTCTGGTAGCTATAGTCTGCAATCAACTAAACACATGCTCACTAAAGCTTTTTTCTCTACCAGTGGAAAATTCCAGTATACAATAGGGATGTAGGATAGAAATTGTACAACCACAACCGTGTTCCATTAATTATCCTGGAGTGATGAAATGATTTATAAGCATTAGAGAAAGAGAAAAAAAAACATTCAATGTGTATCTTAGGTGTGGATGAACAGACCATTATTCAGATCCTCACCAAACGGACATATGACCAAAGACGAGAAATTGCCTTTGCATATGAGAGGAGAACCAAGAAGGTCAGAACAATTAGTGTTTTTTTTTTAAATAAGAAAATAAACACTGTTTTTTTTTTCATTAATAACTTGAATCTATTTCTGTACAGGATATGATTTCTGCCCTGAAGGCGGCGCTGTCTGGCTCTCTCGAGACCGTTATTTTGGGCCTGATGAAGAGCACTGCTCAGTATGATGCCTCTGAGATTAAAGCCTCCATAAAAGTAAGATCAGCCTAATGACAGAACTGTGTCTCATTCGATCAGCTGGGTTAGACACTGCATTCATGTGTGTATATATCAACTGCTGTAACATGTCTGTGCAGGGTTTAGGAACAGATGAGGAGAGCCTGATCGAGATCCTTTGCTCTCGAAGCAATGCAGAGCTGGCAGACATTAAAAAAGTCTACAAAGAATGTAAGTGTGAGAAGTCAATGTTAGCTGCTGACAGATAAGCAGGAATGACGGCAAGTAAATGTGTGTGTGTGTGTGTGTGCAGTGTTCAAGAAGGACCTGGAGAAGGATGTGGCTGGAGACACCTCAGGAGACTTTGCTAAGCTGCTGCTTGCTCTAGTGGCGGTGAGGAACTGTCTGCATTCTGTCCATCATGGACAATCAAGTCTGAATGAAATTTAGAAATCATACAATTAAATTAGTGATATGCTCATCAAGGTTGTGTGTCATTACCAGACCCAGAGAAAATTCTCAGTGTATAAAATGTTATTTGTAATGATCTTCCCAACAGGTCAAGAGGGATGAGCCAAGTTCTGTAGTTGACTATGAGAAAATTGATGAAGATGCCAGAGTAAGTAATTAAACAGATTCAAACAGACATCTTGGATAAATTAATTTACATTCACACTTCTAAATGTGATCTGAGCAAATCTAAGAATCTATGCTTTTTTTTTTGTTTTTTGTTTTTTTTTTTGCTTCTTAAGGCTCTGTATGAAGCTGGAGTGAAAAGGAAAGGCACCGATGTCAAAACCTGGATTAGCATAATGTCCGAGAGAAGTGTCCCTCATCTGCAGAAAGGTTTCTAAGCCCCTTACATTCATCTCTCTTCACTATTAAAATACAAGTAGACCTTAAATTTGTTTTATACAAAAGATATATTATAATCATATGGTTTTTTTTTTTATTTCTAGTATTTGAGAGATACAAGAGCTACAGTCCTTATGATATGCAGGAGAGCATCAGGAAGGAGGTGAAAGGAGATCTGGAGAAGTCCTTCCTTACACTCGGTAAGACTCCTTCACTATAGTGTTACAGTATCAGAGAAACAGATCATACCTTCAGTGTATAATGTATGTAAACTAAAACATCTCCACACTCTTTCTGTTCAGTTCAGTGCTTTGAAAACAAACAGCTCTACTTTGCCAGCAGACTCAACGATGCCATGAAGGTAACTGCATTTTGTCCTGTTTTTCCTTCTCTTTAAAAAAAACATTCACTCATATCCATAAAAGTGTAAAGTTTATCTTTGTGGTAATTTAGCTGCTGTTGTCACAGGATGCTTATTTCATGTAGGTTACATCAGGCAGCACAATTCTGTGTGTGTGTGGGGTGTGTGTGTGTGTGTGTAAGTGTGTGTTTATAATATTTATACCAGGATCCTCAGAAGGATAGTAAGACAAAATTGTGTGTGTTTCAGAGTAAAGGTGTAAAGGAGAAAGTGGTGACGAGAATCATGATCTCGCGCTGTGAGGTAGACCTTAAGAAGATCAGGTCTGAGTTCAAGGCCCAGTTTGGAAAGTCTCTGTACAAGACTCTCTCTGTAAGTTTCATATTAATCACATGTATATGCTTGCTACGTGTCTCCTACCATAATCCATCATTAATAATCATACTATCTTCTGTTTAATGTATCATTGATGTTGTATATACATGAGCATGGTTGTTCCTGTATCTATAGGAACACACTAAAGGAGACTATCAGCAGGCTCTGCTGAGTTTGTGTGGAGGAGATGATTAAAGAGGAGAAAGTAACTCTGGTTCCAGGACCGACGAATGCTGTGTTCCTCAGGAGCCTCTCATCTTCTCAGCCCTTAGCCCTCTGATGTACTGTTCGAGCATTAAGGATAGTCTGTAATCTGTATGGATCAGTGTATTTTTAACTGGACTCTCAGTGTTCCAAAGACAAAATCCCAGTGTAGTCTTTAAGCATTTGAAGGAATGACAAATGAATGCTCAAATCCAGGTTTGGTAATCGTAACTGACTTAGAATCCACAAAGAAGCCCAATGTATTTCTGTATAAATTAAGGGACAACGTTTATTAAACTGTTACTTTTTAAAAAAATATACTTACACATTTCTTTGTATTTCTGTGTTGCATAACTGCTGAGTTTATATCATGTTCTAAAACTCTTGTAGTAGGAGTGCAGTTTGTGTAATTCACCACTAGAGAGCAGTAGAGCATCACACGGCTTTGCTTCTAAGCAGCTTGCCAACAATCTCAATCCTGCTGAAGCTTCATTTTGCTGTTTTGAGCTTTTTTTTTTTTTTTCAATAAATAGTTAAAAAGTATTTGATCGCCAATATTGTTTACACATTTTATCTCCTTATTCTAAAACTAGATAAAGATTTTGTGCTATTGTGCACATGTCCAACCACACAGGCTTTGATTAGAGGGACTCTTACTGATTTGTTACTTAAGGAAATCAGGCATCATATTCATTCCAAAACCATTTACATAATAATCACATAATACAGTAAGCATACCATCCATCTCCTCGCCATTATCTGCCACTGACTGCGAGTCTATTTGGTTGGGAATCTCCTTCTGTGACATGGTTTATGACAGTAATAAAACTCTCTTCACGCTGCCCTGCCTTTAGAATGAAGCGCCTTTATTTAGATGGTTTAATCATTAGTGTGTTTTGCTGTGTTTGTTTGGTGCTGATTTTTTAATTAAAAGTGTTAATTTAACCTCCAGCTAAGATCATTAGCATAGCAGAAAGCGAATGGGGCTTTTGTGCTTGTGTGGAGTGTGTGGTAGCCTAGTGGTTAAGGTGTTGGGCTACCAATCAGAAGGTTGTGAGTTCGATCCCAGGTCCACCAAGCTGCCACTGTTGGGCCCTTGAGCAAGGCCCTTAACCCTCAATTGCTCAGTTGTATAAAAAAAATGAGATAATATAAGTAGCTCTGGATAAGGGTGTCTTCCAAATGCTGGAAATGTAAATGTGCTGTTGAAGCTGTTGGTCTCTGAGGGTAAGAGAGCAAAGTAAAGCCTTGACATTGCAGTCCTGATGATGGGGAAAGCTGCAGCAGCTCCAGCATACAACACACCACGTTTTCTACAAGCAGATGGAGGATGAACACCTTTGGAGGTGATGTGACAGGTAAAGATGAATAATATCTTCTTATACTGATTAGGACCTCATTAATTAAACCGTTCATCTTTTAGGAGATGCTTTGTCTCTTGTGTTACACAATAGCAAAGTAAAGCAGGCAACTCTTCACATAACAACTATATCTCAACACACATGCAGCAAAAGCTGACTAATATCATCAAAACATTCAAAAACCATAATCATAAAGCTCATATTTAAAACAGGTTATAAAACTATATGATAACTCATAATAATCGCTAAGCATGCCGGGAAATATTCAAATGAGAAAATCTTTAATTAAACTCAGGGATGCCACACATATGTGTACAAAATCATTCATAATAATTTAATATCAATATAAATATTGCTTATATGTATGACAAATCTAACATTTATATGTATTTATATTTCTGACAATTTATTGTTGAATTACTTTTTAAACATATTAAAGTGTTAATGCTGAAGCTCAGAAGATTTCATGTTAGATCTGAGCACAGGAAGGTTTTCACATTCTTCCTAACTGCTTTGTGGTCGGAGTGGGAATTCCTTCAAAAGCTTATAACCCTTCAAATTTATTGTCATTTTGTAATAATATTGATGAGAACATTACCCCTTTGTGCGTTTTTATGTTTATTGCCAATAAAAGATAAAATATAGTGTAAAGGCGAGTAAAACAGTATTTTGCAAAAGCAGGGTGCAGATTTACGCCAGGCCACGCTGACAGATTAATCTCCACATCATAAAGATGAGAGTAGCTCCCATATTTTTTCCTTTTTATGTGGATGTACAACATGCTGTTGAGCTCCAGGCTGGCCCTAGGGACTTTCACCACACCCGCAGGGAAAAACTCTCCTGGATTGAAACGATGCAATTTGCCATCACAAACGCTGGCACTCAATCATTTAGATAGAACCTCAAGCCCATGAATGTCAAATGCAGAGCAAGTCCTAGTGGTGCGACACACACACACACACACACACACACGCACACACACACACACAGAGTACATGAAGGACAGTGACAGTTTTTACATTGTAAATGATCGGTGATGTCCAGATATGATCACTAAATAATACCAAAGAAATTGAAATATTAGTACATAATTGAAATGTAATAATACTACATAAAGCAACCGAGGTAAGATTTTCTATGAAGGCCATATGCATAATGACATGAACATGTTCATAACATAATATTATGTTAGTTACAAGTTCCAAAATCAATAGCATAAATACTTTACACTTCATAAAATCTGTTTATACCATATATCAGCCCTTCTTCAGTGAATAATCTTGTCTGAGTACTGTAAACTTAAGTACTGAAGAACTGCTGCTGTAATCATAAACATTCTTTCAACACACTCAGTATGTCTGACTTTATAGCATAAAACTGTCAAAGACAAAAGATTTATAATCCCTTCTCCAGCATCACCCAGAAAAGAATGGGCTCCATTTTTAATCTGGTTCCTTGCAAGTCGTCTCAGGAGGTTTTTCCTTGCCATTGTTGCCTTTGGCTTGCTCTAGCTCTATATTCAGTTTTCTTTACATCAGATACGGATGCTTTGTGTCAGTGCCTCTTGTTTAAAAGTGCTATACAAATAAAAAGTATTTAGTCTATGAATAAATTGTAATACATCCCTATGAATATTTAGAACAGTTTGTATAAAGCCTTACAAATGCATTATAACAGATTGAATGTATTCATATGGTATTTGAACATTTCCTTCATAAGGTATATGTTGGATAAATTTCTGACTCTTAGAAACAGCACTTTGACATGGAGTTGCAGTAGGTAGTATTGATATTGTGGACTTTCTGTGTATGTTCTCTTTGTGTTTGTATAGGTTTCCCTAAACTGATGGAGTGTTTACATTGAAATTGGGCCATAGAAGCCTTTATTATCAACACATATACATTACAGCACAGCAGTGCATTACTTTTCTTCACATACCCTAACTGAGGAGGCTCAGATCTGAGTGCAGGGGCAGCTACGATACAGCGCTCCATGACCAGGGAGAGTTAATGGCCTTGCTCAATGGCAGCTTGGCAATGCTGGGGCTTGAACCCTGACCTTCCGATCAACAATCCAGAGCCAACACTTCCCCTACATTATGTCCTGCGATGGACAAGTGTCCCACAAAATGGTGTGTTCTGACGCAGTTGGTTAAAATAGTTAAAAAATATGTGTTAAATGCATTGGGTCTAGTTTACATGCATAATTAAGCTGTTTCAATTTACAGCATCACCATTTGCTTGAACTGGTGTGGAGAATTTTTTATTGCACACTATACAGGATGGCAGCTTGTTGAAATATGCTGGAATGCTGGCATAAATAATGTACTTTGTTACATTTTTTCTGTTTCAACACTCATTTAAACACTGAGTGATGATGGTGTGCTGTTTTATTCATCACACCTGCAGGTACATGACCTGTGACTTGTTGGCATGTATAATGTGCACAGGCATGAGAGATGTACCCAATTACCTGGTAAAGTTAGAAGATAACAACCAGAATATTATATGATATTGTCTTCTAATAGCCAGCCTGTATAATCATACAGAAAAAAAATCATATGTGCAGAAACATTTCCTTTCTGTCTTTGATTAGGTTTTACCGTCCATGGCTGTAGCAAGCCAAGTCATTCATGTTATGTGTGTTATGGTGTGTTTAATTATAGAACAGGCTTCAGTGATAGTGGTGTGTGTGTGTGTGTGTGTGTGTGTGTGTGTGTGTGTGTGTGTGTGTGTGTGTGTGTGTGTGTGTGTGTGTGTGTGTGTGTAGATGTGGATTGGGAATGACTATCCCTACAGGCAGACTAGAAGCGCTGCACTCCTCAGTATCAACTCACACAGTATGCTGAGACACAGAAGATGCCAGTTCCATTAATGTTTTTTTAATTATTATTATTTAAGATTTTTCAGTGAGCCTACAGTCAGCTGTCCTTCTGTTCCTCAGCAGTGATGCCATTAGCAGGAGTGTGGAAGGTGGCAAAAATGGCTTTATACCAAATCTCTCTTTCCCTTCAGGCACTCAAACACGAGTGTGGTGAAGGGCAGCTCTTCTGAGACCGGCTCTCTCTTTCTCTCTTTCTCTCTCTCTCTCTCTCTCTCTCTCTCTCTCTCTCTCTCTCTCTCTCTCTCTCTCTCTGTCTCTCTCACACACACACTCTCTCTGGATAAGCAGAGGGAAACGCAGCCTTTGGTGTTGACAGGGCCGCTTCCTTTTATGAGGCTCAAAGTGAGAAAACAGAAGCGGCTCTCATCAGACTTCCAGTCCGTTGCCTTTGTAGGGGCTTGATAGGAACAGCACAGAAAACATGAAATAAAGTCCTGTCTTTTGCCTCTCAGACCTTTATCAGTAGTTGTCTATGAACATTCACTTCTACAGTTTGACAAATATACAGGACAACTTCTAGTCTTATATTCTGCATTAGGTTGCATTTTTCAAATTAAATAATTATGTTAAATAAGCCAGTAAGACAAGTATAGCTTACATTGTATAAAGCTAATCGTCCTGTTAATTCTCTTCTGGCATTGTCTAACTTGTCAGTTTGTTCGTTTGCTTTGTCTCTTTGCAGACAGGAAGGTGTTGAACAAATCCTGAATTTCCATACACAAGCTTGAGCGTTGGTGTGAGTTGCTTTATGTATGAAGCACAGAAAGCTGAAAATAAAAAATATGGCTCTTAAAGGAAAGACTTTAATCCAAAAACAGTTACTTTTCCTCAAGACCCATCTTTAAAAGAGTCTGAAGATAAATTTGTCTCCAACGATCTACTGGGATTGTGTTTGAATCTTTGTGATACTGATTATAATTTTACAATTCTAAAAAAAAACAGTAATTATTAATACCAGCATAAATAATTATTAGTTTATTGGCGGATGGCTTATTTGAGATGTACATAATTTCTTGTTTGGCAGATAAATGAGTACATAGTTAAGATTTTATGCTGTGATCCTTTAAACCTTTGCCACACACACAAACACAGATTGTTCGTCGTCCTCGGGGTGTGTTTCCTGGGCTCTGTGCTACAATAGACTTGTGGTATCCATAAGGAGGTGAGCAGAGCCATGGCGCAAAGCCAACGACGCTAATCATGATTGCCCGTGAAGTGGCTTAATCATCTGTTCCAGGCTGTAGCCACTCTCCGCTTGTTTGTACAAGCTGCTGGCTCTGTGCACGGTGTGTACATACAAGTTATTTGTAAATGTAATATTCTGAGAACTGGTTAAGACAAACATTACAAGAGGTTGCATATTAATGTGGCCATCCCTGCGCTAAAACAAAGCAGTTCACCAGGAGGCCTGGTGTGTGTGTGTGTTAGTGTGTGTGTGTGTGTGTGTGTGTGTGTGTGTGTGTGTGTGTGTGTGTGTGTGTGTGTGTGTGAGAGAGAGAGAGAGATTTAGCACAGGGTTAATGAGAGCCGCTGCAGCGGGAGTTTGCCCAGGCTCAACACTTCCTATGAGTACAAAAGTAAAATATAAATATCAACACGATATGCATGTCTGTTTCTTATTTTACTGCTTTAAAAGGTACAGTAAATCATTATGGTCATCTAAATCATTACTTCATTTTGGTTCATAATTTTGTGCACAAATCACACACACAGACACACAGACACACACAATAAATCACATTAAAGTATGTCTACACTCAAAAATGTGATAAAATGTGATTTTAAAAAGGCTCAGTAATCCTGAATGGAAGAGTAGAACTTTCCCAGTAACCCTGTAAAAAAACTGAAGGCACTGCACAGGAACTCAAGTGTTCGTCCTGTTTTACCTTCTCATCTGTACATAATGCTCAAACCAATAAGCTTCCAAAGCTTTTCAAGCTAATACAACCCTTTATGCCATCATGTGCCACATGTAGATCTCTAATTAATCAAAAGTTTGTGTAGCTTCACTTCTTTGGGGGATTTCTCATCAACATGGCACTGAATATCACAAAACAATGGTGAGTGAGGATATTCTAATTTTATGGTCATATACACAATTACACACCTCAACATGCATTGAAATGCTTTTCTGCCTGTCCTTGATATAAAACAAATTTATATAAATAAATATATGACTGTGACTGTGACTGTATTTTGAATAAAATGCAGATACATGTTATTGTTTGTTATATTCTGCATAAAATCAGGTTGAGAATGTAAGTGCTGTTCAAACGAATCCAGAAAGGTCCAAGTATTACAGTAAGTGTTGTCCTCTTTGAGATCCTGAATGGCCTCATTCTCTCTGTGTTTGCCCAGGAAGCAGAGGTGCTTCCCTAATCGCAACAGAGGGAAGAGTGCATTATTCGGAAAGCTTGCTATCTTCCTGACCTTGTTCCAGCATCACTTGCTGTAGACAGAATGCAGGTCTGGGAGCTCATTGTGGATGGTGCACTCAGCGATCACACCACCCTCTGGAGAGCTGCCTATCCTGATTGGTGTTGTTCCCAAAACCTGGCTGGGGGGGAGGGAGGGAGGGAGGGAGGGAGGGAGGGAGGGAAGGAAGGAAGGAAGGAAGGAAGGAAGGAAGGAAGGAGGGAGGGAGGGAGGGAGGGAGGGAGGGAGGGAGGGAGGGAGGGAGGAAGGGAGGAAGGAAGGAAGGAAGGAAGGAAGAAAGACAGACAGACAGAAAGAAAGAAAGAAAGAAAGAAAGAAAGAAAGAAAGAAAGAAAGACAAACAGAAGGAAAGAAGGAAAGAAAGACGGACAGACAGAAAGAAAGAAAGAAAGAAAGAAAGAAAGAAAGAAAGAAAGAAAGACAGAAGGAAAGAAGCACTTTGTCTCTTGTTTCGAGTGAAATCCCTTATTACATGGCATTGTAACAGCACTAGCAGTGCGGCACACTACCAGCTACCTTCTAACCAACACATTAACACCAGAATCACGTCACAGTTATTTCAGTATATTTAACATCCTCAAAGGGTCACATTTTTATTTAAGCTAGCCAGCTAACTGAAATGTCAGTGTTAAACAATCCATGATTGTTACAGCACATTTTGACAGGTTTGTGTGTTAAATACATTGCTGGCAATATTGTCAGATATTATAAATGTGATCAGCAGCAGTAGTGTGCTGATATAATGATGTACAGTGATTATGATACAGTGAAATACAGTGATTTTGAGTACACATGTATATGTTACTACAAACTGGGTACTGTGCATGCTAGATATTATAACATGAATAATGTAGAAAGGTCTAACTAAAAGTCTAACTCAGTGCTACACAACTAGCAGCCAATTCATGTGTATGCATGTGTGTGCTTTTTCGCATTTGCCATTGAACCGCTAACCTGTGAGGAATGTGGGACTGGCTGAAAGCGTCTTTAATCCATGATTGTCACACTACCTTAATACTATCTCCTAAAGGCAGGCCCGTCTCCTGTTGTCCTTGTGATTTTGTAGACACACACACACACACACACACACACACACACACACACACACACTTGTTCAGTCACATCTTTATACGAGAGATGGAAATCAGCCTGCTAGCCACTCAAGCATGAACCAAATGTCAGTGGCAAGCCTGGCAGAGGTAAGAGGACCTGGTATTAATTAGTCCACTGAGAAAAAACCTGTTTGTATCTGTAAGACAACAATTCAGAATATTGCCTTAACACAGGTGAGCCTCCACTCTTCTTAATATGATATTATGATTGATAAAGAGCTTAAAGCACTAATGCGGAGCTCTGTGACAGATCATTCTCATGCAGCAGTCATCTTGGGTCCAATGAAAAAACAGGTCGTATTTTGACTCAAACCTATTTGAAGTACTGAATAAAAGGATTTGGATGATCTGCTGTAAGAAAATATGTTCTCCTGTTCTAACAGACATCAGTTGAAATAAAGTTTTTGTCATGTTATGATACATTTATTTCACGCTGATCTGTTTGACAGTGACAATGAAAACAATGTAGAGAAATTGAGGTTCATGTTTCCAGACATGTTTATGACACATTACTCAACAACTGAGTTAAACTTCACTATTTATGTAGAGAGAGATATTTTTTCTTTTTTGACCTTGGATTACAGTGATTTTGGTTTTGAGGTTTAATGTGTAAAATAATAGTAGCTGTCACAATTTGCATACTTACAGTACGTACTGTTCTACACTATTTTGTTAAATAAAAAGGTGCTCACACTGCAAGAATTTTTTTGGCTGTGGAAAAATCTTACAAATGTCTTTCAAATGGACCCATGTTCAACATTTTAAAAATTCTGCTAAATTTGATGTATTCTGCTAAAGCTCGTGCCTTTGCATTACTCGGCTTATACTGCCAGTCAGTAAACATGTTAGTGTTCCATTTTGAGATGCAAATACCCTTCTAATATTAATACTTTAGACTGTAACGTGCATAGTGTAAATGCAGAGTATGCCATTTGGGACAAAGCTAATGACTTTGTTAACCAGTTCAGAGCCTCTACAGTTCTCTCATGTTGTATTAATGTGTATTGAGGTGATGCCGAGACATTCCCAAGATGTTTACATTACAGCATTTGTGAGATTTACACAGATCTACAGATGGTATATTCAGCTGTCAATTTTATAATAGTTGTCATTCCTGTGCCCAGTTAATCACAGTTCAGAACACTTCTGTAATGACACAAATAACTAAGAAGCAAGTCAGTGACTATAAACAACTGATAAGTAGCATCAGACATTTACTTCCAACATGCACTGAAAAACGCAATTTTTTTCCCTTGTTGGAAAGCCTAATCGCAATATACATATGTTTATTGTAGCATTTATGAGCTTAAAAAGCTCCCTGGTTAGTTCAGATGGGTCTGCGGCTCATAAAGCGGGGGAAGCCGAGGCTGATGGGCCATCGAGCCAATGAGAACAGCTTTAACTCAAGGTGATGTCTGGAGGTACAGCAGATCAAAGCAGTGCTCTGGGACATATGCACAGATGCTGAGCCAGCACTTTTTTTTCAATTGGCTACCGGCTCTGCGTCCGGGAGTTTCCAGAGAGGAGGATTAAACATGTTTTCCTTCAGAGCCCTTCAGCTGGAAGCTGTTGGGGGCTTCATTATGTAATGTTAAGGTGTGAATATTCTAGCAAGAGCTCAATATAATAGCAAACATCATTCTAAAAAATAGTATAGAATATACATAACATACAGAAATACTTAGCCAAATGACTTCTATTTGTTTCTGAAAACAGGAATTTGCATGCATTACAAATCGTAATTATCTAAATTGATGTATAATGCATGAATAAGATCAAAAAAAGATAAACTCCTAAAAGAAGAGAGTTTATTCAAAAGTTTATTCTGCTTGTAAACATCTGCACAATCTGGCTTAAGTATGGAGATCTGATTACTGGTCTAGCTGGATAAGATAGATGATCATTAAAACCTGGCCTTCTACAAATATGGAACTGACAATCATGTAGTAAAGGGTAATTAAATAGATGGGCAGTTTGGTGTGACAAATTATTCAGGCAATACTTGATTGTTAATTCAGTCCAGTAACCGAGTGACTTTCAAGTGAAAAAGACATTACGTTCAAAGTGATTTAAGTCTGTTGTGCTGTAAATAAGAAGACAGGTGAACATTTTTATAGTCAGGCTACTTTGCCTGAGTAAATGCTGCCAGTAATTGTGCAATAGCAATAGTATAATGAGCGCATCCAGCATTGATGTATGGAGCATTTTGTGGCTTTGTCAGATTCCGATGGTGCGTGTGGATGTTGATTTCTTCATTAACGTCGATGCACACAAAAGGTACCATGTGGAGAGTGTGAGTGAGTTTGTGTGTGTGTGTGTGTGTGTGTGTGTGTGTGTGTGTGTGTGTGCCACAGTGGCTGCTCAGGTACTTGTTCAGTCTCATGTCACTCAATGCTGGCAGGTCTACCTATAAACACAATATGTCCTCTGCAAATGATCCAAACTGCAGCTGCACAACTTGTTTTCAACCTGCCTAAGTTCTCACATACCACTCTGATGCTGCGCCCCCCCCACTGGCTTCCAGTAGCTCCACACATCAAATTCAAAACACTGATGCTTGCCTACAAAGCCAAAAATGGACCAGCTCTCTCTAAACTCAAAGCTGTTATCACTCCTCGCACTCCACCTCGCTCCCTCAGATCTACCAGCACCACTCTACTGGTCCCACTTTTCTGTTCTGGCACCGAGGTGGTAGAAAACCTACCTCTTACTGAAACACTTGAACTAGCACGTTTTCCCTGTTTGTTGAATGTGTAAAATAAATAAATAAATAAATAAATAAATAAATAAATAAATAAACCTGAACAGTTTTCGGTTGATGGTTGTGAGTGAGTGAGTGAGTGAGTGAGTGAGTGAGTGAGTGAGTGAGTGAGTGAGTATGTGAGTGAGAGAGTGAGTGAGTGAGTGTGTGAGTTAGTGAGTGAGTGTGTGAGTGTGTGAGTGTGAATGAGTGAATGAGTGAGTGAGTGAGTGAGTGAGTGAGTGAGTGAGTGAGAGTGTGTGAGTGAGTGTGTGAGAGTGTGTGATTGAGTGAGTGAGTGTGTGTGTGAGTGAGTGAGTGAGTGAGTGAGTGAGTGAGTGAGTGAGTGAGTGAGTGTGTGTGTGTGTGTGTGTGTGAGTGAGTGAGTGAGTGAGTGAGTGATTAACTGAGTGTGTGAGTGAGTGAGAGTGTGAGAGAGAGTGTGAGATAGAGAGAGTGAGAGTGAGTGAGTGTGTGAGAGAGTGAGTGTGTGAGTGAGAGAGTGAGTGAGTGAGTGAGTGAGTGTGTGTGTGTGAGTTAGTGAGTGAGTGTGTGAGTGAGTGAGTGAGTGAGTGAGTGAGTGAGTGAGTGAGTGAGTGAGTATGTGAGAGTGTGTGAGTGAGTGTGTGAGAGTGTGTGATTGAGTGAGTAAGTGTGTGTGAGTGAGTGAGTGAGTGAGTGAGTGATTAACTGAGTGTGTGAGTGAGTGAGAGTGTGAGAGAGAGAGTGTGTGAGATAGAGAGAGTGAGAATGAGTGAGTGAGTGAGTGAGTGAGTGAGTGAGTGAGTGAGTGTGTGATTGAGTTGATAGCCACATACATGAAGTGCTTCATGTTTAAAAAGCGTAAACACTCATCCACTTATTTGAATTCAGATTGATTTTTTTGGCTGATGGTTTATCTAAAAACATTCAGATACACTGAGACACCATTTCCCCTTTTTGTTGATTTATGTTTCCTTTGAGGCTATTTTTTGTTTGTTTTATTTTTTGCACCTCAGTTATATAAAATGCACAAGTAGGACATAATTACTGCCTGCATATACCCAAACTATTAGTAGTCAAGTCGTTAATTCTTCCTGATGGCTGGTTATTGACATGATTGATCCTAAATTCACATCAGTAATGACACTAATGTGGTGACAGTGCAGATTTGGCCATTTGTTTGTCCACAATAACTATTACTATTAGTGTTAGTATTACCAGTTTAAACATTTAAGTAAATTAAAACACATATTGAAACATATTTGACCGAGGGAACGTTGTAAATAAACCATGTCTTATATAACTCACTAAATATGATTGCAGTTGCATATTATTAGGATTCAAAATTCTCTCCTGATTTAATTTATTTATTTGTGTTCTGCTTGCATTTTTCTTTTAATGATGGTAGAGATCACAGGCCAAAGAGTGATTTATTTTTTATCCCTCCCTACCTACTTAGTAACATTGCCACATTTTTAATCACTGTGTGCGTGTCTTGGATCGTTATGGATGAAAACACAAACTTTGACACCTTTGTGCAGGCTTTTTGAAGTATTATTGGAAAAAGATGGAGAGAGGGGTAAAAATCAGTTGTTTCTGGGTGCTGCCCGAGGGAACAGGTCAGCGAGACAGGGCCTAGTGACTGATAAAGAGTGACAGTTCCCTGACGGATGGTTCTTCATTATAAATATGTTTTAAGGGAAGCACGGCTCAGTGGGACTGCACAGGGCACAGGCATATCAAAAGGAAGCTGCCATATCTTGGCTTCAACACTCCTCTAATGACAGCTTCCCAGACAGTTCCCTTTCATTTGATAGTCTGTCCCTTTATTCGGGGCTTTCTCAACAATTAGTATGAATATTTCATTTCTGTGCCGGAACAGAAGAGGCAGTACAGAGGGAAAGAGAGGTGCTAAGATCTGCATCCCACTTGTGCTACTGTAGATCCAAGTGGGAAAAACAAGCCTTAGTACAGTAGACAAATGTTTGGCAAATGTTTGATTCTGCATGAGCGATGGAACGTAAAGAGGTCATGATTATACTGACATGGAATAGCAAATGTTAGGAATGCAGCTAAATATTTCTACTGCTATTGAAACTTCTACAAGTCTACAAGAAACTATTACACTTATTGTTTGTGTCTAGCCTGATTCAAAACACTGAGGCATCTGTAAAATTCATTTAATTTAATAAAGTATCATATATTGGCTAAACACACCAGGTATAATAACAGTGTGTTCAATTTTGACAGGAAATGACACAATTTTTTAAACTAACAAAGTCTACAAATTGAAAAACAACCCCCCCCCCGATATCTCAATGTTTGTCTCTTGTTAATATAATATAGCAATGAATGATGTGATCTCTAAATCTGTATTCAATGACAATGTCCCAGATAATGTCCTAGATAATCTTAGCATGTTATAAAGGTGTTTGCAGTGGTATACTACTATGTTGATTGGACATCACACACTGAATTCAGAAGGTGTGACCCAAATCCCATACTTGTGTCATCATCTTTTGTATTTTAAGCCAAGCTACAAAGCATGGACAAAAGAAGTGAACAATAGGTGCTGTCCCAAATCACATACATCTGCACTATTCTATGCCATTTTGTAGTATAAATGGGGTCAGTAGTGTATTCACACTGAAAATTAAAACAAGACGTGCACTTCAGGCAACCAGCTGATGCACTTATTTAGACAAAAAAAAGTGTGAAATGTTCATGAACTCTTGCAGCTTTGCTTACACAGCACTAAAGGGGGAACTACGAGGTGCTGATGCTGGGTGAGAACATTTTTTCAAGACTGCTTCAAGTTGACACTCTAGGGAACATCTCACAAATGCCTTTTAAATGCCATTTATTTTGTAACCGTTTAAAATTTACCTTGTGGTGCATCATTTTTCAGCAACTAGAAGACAGTTTATATTTTTGGTTAGCAAAAAAAAGTTAGTCTTTCTAAATGATACTAGGAAATCATCCCTAGATTCAGGAATAAGAATTTCAAGTTCCAAGAGCTGGAACGCAGCCCAATGACCCAAACTGCTGCTTTATTCTAATTAATTCTCACCCCAGTATAATGTTCTCATTAATTCCAGAGACAGACTTCTACACACTAACCTATAAAACCTACATTCTTTTTCAAAGCACTTTGCAAAGCCTTTTCCGTGTAGAGCATGGCTTACAGACATTTCTACTCTGGTTTCAGGCAGATAGGAAGCGAACCATTAAAAGTGGACGAAGTGATTAAAACAAGCGCTGAAATGTGCTTGACTTTGCAGTTCTTGAAAAAAAGATTCCAGCTCTTCCTCACTATGTCATTTCTGCTCACTGGCTCGACACAATCAGTTAAACACAGCGATGCAGCTCTGATTCACAGTAAGAGAACAAGATGAAGGCATGATGCTTCAGCATATCGCCATCTGTTTCCTTCCCGTGTGTGACACCAGTCCTCTTCAGACCTCCTGTCATCAAACAACAGCCTGCCATGTTTGAGCTAATTATACATAAAAACGAGACCACTTCAGGGAACAAGCATGCGGTATGTAGTGGTAATTACCTGGTCTTGAGCCTTTGTGGTGTCAGGAGGTTTCTGTCAGACCTGACCAAAAGAAGGCTAGGGAAGGGCTTCCATTATCACATTACTGATGGTCCCTCATGGATAATGGAACAAGGAGTTCATTTTAATGATAAACACAATGACTGACAGACAGCAAGAGGATCAGTAAAGCACAGACCCTCCCTGCTGCCCGGCATGACGGACGCCGCATATGCAAAACACCACTGTACCTTTTGGACTTCAAACCTCTTCTCTATGTATCTTGGAGGCATGTAGAACAATTATGTGTCTACACAACTAAGACTGCTACCAAAGAGAAGACCACTAATGCTTTGCACTGGCCCTTTTATTCCACACATCCCACTTTCATCTTATTATTTTTTTTTGTTTTGTGCTATTAACATGCAGACTCACACCCATGCCCACTAATCACTGTCACACATCAGTGCATCAGAATCCTTTGACAAGTCGCATATGTGAGTTTATAATGAATAATTCTCATATTTTATGTTTTTACATACCCCTTATTCCTAAGAAAAAAAAGAGAGAGACCGAGAAGCTACATGAAGATGCTCGTATAAACAAATTCCACCGCCCGTTTTTAACAATGTTTACTTCCTTTGTTTATTTTTATTTATAGGGACTTTTAATTCAAAACAAACTGCATATATTTTGTGTGTTTGCTGACAATAGAAAAGGAACAAAACAGAACAAAAACAAGAACACCTTGAGGGAGACGGATCGACTGTGTGCGACTTGAGCAAGAACGCTATTTTAAGTCCCCACAGATGTGATGTAGTCTTGCTCATCGAGCATCACAGTTCCTATTAAAGCATAAGTGTTTATAGAAGCAAATTTTAACAGAGGAATATTGAATATATTGTGCTTTAAAGACAGTTTCCCCACTTAACAAAACACAGTAGTAGTAATTACAAAGACCTGTCTATCATGCTCGTTGTAGTCAGATCAGGTTGTTATGTATCTTTCATCTCCTCAAAAGTAAATGTAGGATTTACTACAAATAGAGTCTGAGGTTTTCTTTTTTTTCAAGTCACTGTATAAGGTGGCTTTTTGAAGGAAATAAAAATAGCCCAGCCTTTAAATCAGGCTTGTTTTGCAGTCACAGTGTCACAGTCCTGTGAAGGAAGTGCTTAACCTCAACATCATCCTCTGTTGGGATCCAAAATGTGAAATTTAAAACCCATCCACAATATTCTACACTGCCTCGCCAATGAAACCTTTCCACAAAGTTGATTCTAAAGTCATTCCCCGAACAGCACATAGCTGAAGTGATTATTCCCCTTATACCACAGCAACCTGTCTACAAAAACAATTGAAATTTTTTAAAGAATAATGTATAATGCTTTATCTGTTTATAGTTTTATTTGATTATATCCCCATCAGTGGTTTATAGGCCCACCCATGGAACATGTTTATTCCAGTCATTGCTTACATTCTAGTAGGTATTAACAGTCATTCCATCATCAGCTTTTTTCTTGATGTTAAGAAAAAAAATTGCACTTGTCATATTATTGAGAAACTTGAAAGCCCTCTACTAAAGACATTCCTATGTCGCAAAAGTTACAGCTTTACCATTAACTGTCACAAAGTGCTGACACCTACACTCCTTCAAAAAATGGACAGTTTTCCAATAAAAAACAAAAACAAAAAAAACATTTATATGCAGCAGATATGAGCTGTTACTACAGAAATAACAATTTGAATTAGAAAAATAATATAAACCTTTGATTTGTACTGCAGTCAGAACTAATGCTGTTAAAGAACATTACAGAACAACGTCTAATGCCTCCATGTTCTGTACTACTTATCTTACACAGGGTCACAGGGAAACTGAAGCATATCCCACTAGACCTGGGGCCCAAGGCAGGGGACCACCTGGACAGGAGACAATTTACAGTGCATGAATTTAGACTTTAAACCCGAGTACCAGGAGGAAACCCACAACTCCAGACGTTGGAAGCAATAAACACAGATGTCGTCTGACCAATAAAAATTGATAATTCATCACTTCTTGAAGTATGAAGACATTTTTTAAATTAGTTCCTGACTGCAGCAATTCACTTTTTGCAATAACTGTTTATTACACAATTCTTTATTTGTTAAAATGAATTGTTGCTCTTGAACTTGTATTAATTTAAGTAACTTTGAAGAATACCACTTATTATTCCTTTTTTCTCCACACAAATCTCCTTCCCCATGATAGTCACGTGTAACTTCTCTGTGCTACCAAGAATCCTTCAAGATCCATCAGTCAAAAGATTCTGTAAGAAACCAAGTAATGATTCTTCTCACGCATCACCTACTGAATGTTTTTTAAAGAGTGTAGATTTCTCTTGCAATGTTAAATGTATTGTTTTGTGTATTCACTCAAGGGAATGTTCGATCGCTGAATGTTCGATACCGAACACCCCAATTATCTTTATATTATCTTTAATTGAAAATCAACTAGATTGTATTTATAAATAAAAAACATTATTCTTTCACATAGCCTGTAATTAGTGAATTAGTTTTTTAGTATTATTAATGCCTATATTCTCTGAGGGGAGCTTGTTAATTACCTAGTATTGGGTTTATGTTTTTTATGTAAAATATGTTGTACTGAACAAGGACATTAACTGTCTGTAAGATAAATTGATATCAACTGCGATACAAACTGATTTACTAGATAAATAATGTATAATACACTGTATGTATGTATGTATGTATGTATGTATGTATGTATGTATGTATGTATGTATGTAAGTATAAATGGCCTTTTTAAGAAAATTGTTTATACTCTTAAAATAATCTTCTATGAGGAAGTGAGAATGTGAGGATATAGTTCTACCTTTAAAAATAGTATGCTACCTTTAAAAATATATAATACTCATAACTGGACCATAATTGGCTTTTAAATGAAAGCTTTAGAGGTACACAACAAAAGATACTTTTGCTAAAAAAAAAATCTTTCTAAAACGTACTAGAAATTAATATGTTGGTAATGTATTGTGTATCGTATATAATGAAAGTGTTACAGGTGCTATGACAGTATGACAATGCTATGAAATCATACTGTAAAGAGGCAATATCCTTCTATTTGCAAGCCAATTCTTCTAGTTAATGTAAAATCTTAATTTATGTAAAATCAGCTAGCTAATACTTGTAAAGAAAGTCCTAGTGGCTTTTGTGTACTTGTCACCAGCACTAACTAAAATGGGGGAAACAAAGAATGAGCGTGAGCTTAGTCACGTTAAATTACAGTTGGTAATGGAATAGATTACAGTAGGTCACATTGGGATCAGTATTGGTAATGCACCAAAACTATACTTATAATTTTACTTGGTATGATAAAATGACAGAAAAAATAATAAAAATTAATTCCTAAAATGTCTTTAGACATTTGCCTATAGCTACCTATAGAAATGTTGTCCCTGTACCTTCTAGGCTGCTGCTATCTTCATTCACTGCAGCAAAGGATAGCTATTCATAATTCATAGGCCTAGTTCCCAGTTAATTTTGCCCCAGGCTCTGTTTTATTCCTGCTTTGTGCTTTGTGTGAGTCAGTTTGTTGACAACTCTTGAGCATGTCAAACTATCACCGCTAATAATTGCTTAAGGACGAGGAACTTTCGCAAATGTTGGTTCCAGCACGAAAATAGCCTGTATTCCTCTCACCTTATCTAGAACTCTGTATGATGAATTTTTGATTCTTACCCCCTCTTACGCTTACCAAAGACTCCTCTGTAATTCAAAGCGATAGCTGAGAGTGAAACAGAATAAAAAGAATAATGTAGAGCTCCTAGTGAACGCACATCCTTTTAAATGTGGGATGGGAAATTTTGTCAAGCGTGGCGCTCTCTCTCTCTCTCTCTCTCTCTCTCTCTCTCTCTCTCTCTCTCTCTCTCTCTCTCTTTTCTCTGTATCTCGCTCTCTGTACTATTGACCAAAAAGACTAAATTTCCCGTGCTACTACTGTGTGTGTGTGTTTGCATGCGTGTGTGTGCATGCGTGTGTGTGTGCGTGTGGTGTGTGTGCATGCGTGTGTGTGTGTGTGTGTGTGTGTGTGTGTGTGTGTGTGTGTGTGTGTGTGTGTGTGTGTGCGTGCGTGCGTGCGTGCGTGCGTGCGTGCGTGCGTGTGTGTGTGTGTGTGTGTGTGTGTGTGTGTGTAGGGACCCCGAGGCGGGTTCTATTTCTGTGGGTCACCGACGCTTCCCTTCTGTCGGCGACATTGAGAGCGCACGCGCTGATTAGTGCCAATTAGAGTGGCTGTCACTTTCCCCGCACCGAAGCCCCGCCCCGCGCGGTCCCGTCATCCTCCGCGCTTCTCCTCGGTATCGGGAGCGCGCTCTCAAAGTGAACGGTTCGTGATTGCCACACAGGCCGGAGGGCTTATATTCCGAATGCGGTGCGAAAACAAAAGAAAAGCTTGAGGATGAAGACGAAGCGCGGAGACTCGACAGCACTTCCGAGACAGCGGTGACAGGAGCGTGTCATTGGGGCTCTCAGTCAGACGTCTCCTCGGGCTTTATACGTTTATTCCGCCGTCACGTCACGTCACCGCGCACTCACACGCGCACTCACACTCAGCCTCATAAACTAGTTTGGAAAATCGGTCGATTTCGTTAAATGATCATTAATTGATTACACCAGCATGCGCGTGCATATAAACTTAATAAGCAAAATATGTAGAATATTAAATACATCGTCAAGGCGATGAAATAAAAAACAGCGTCAGGAAAGAGAATTAAAAGAGTTGGTTGTAGGATCATAAATAAAACACCTTAATACTTTTAAAAAATCTATTTTATTTATATATAATTTTAGCTTCTTTTTATTTGAATTATGTATTATTAAATATGATATATTTATAGATGATATATTTATATGATTTTGTTTTACACAATAAAAATCTTTACCCAAGCAAAAAATGGCAGATATAAAGTTAAAGTTTTAGAAGATTTATAATTCCACACACACTTTATTTCTGCTATCTGCAGGCAAACAAATACAAGCATAAGTAAGGCTATACGAGAAGGCAAATATTAACAGAAGCTAATGCTATGTATTATAAAAGACCACAGCACAGGCACACTGTAGGTGCAAATTAGCCTAAAACTAGTCAATTAATTTTTATTTCTATTAGCACAATGGCATGTGAAATATTGACTGTTATTGTTTGAACAGAACGAGCACCATTTCCTAAGAATGGATCTATTACCCAGTAAAGTCAGAGATATATAAGTGTAGACTTTTATTTTATTAGTCTTTTGTTGCAATATAGTAGAAGTAGACGGTGTTCTGGAGGGAGGAAAAAAAGAGTTCATATGATAATCAATCAATCAATCAACCAATCAATTATTAAACATAAACCAAAATAGCCTGAAACCTCCACTTTTGGCACCTGAGCCAAGAGACTGTATTATCTCACTCTGTTCTGTGATCAGCAGGTCTCATTAAACACACCAGGCCAGTAAGCCTAAGTAAATGTGTGTGAGACAGTCAAGCACTGAGTGAAAGAAAGCATGAAAGATTAAACAGACCATTAAACATGTGGTATTTATCCTAATAAACGGCATAATTAATTTATTCGTTACTTCTTGCATATGGGGCCAATTTTGAGGGCAAAAAACTTCTATAGAAGCAACAAAGAAAGAAAAAAGTTTCTGCAAACAAGAAAATACAAGTACACCCTGAATTAAAATTATAATTTTTTTAATTCAGGGTGTACTTGTTTGAAGAAATAATAATAATAATAATAATAATAATAATAATAATAATAATAATAATAATAATAATAATAAAAAGTGAGGATATACTTCAACTACCTTTAAAAATATATAATGCTCATAACTGGACCATAATTGGCTTTTAAATGAAAGATTTAGAGGTACACAAAAATATGTACATTTTACATTTAAAAAAAAGATTCTACTAATCTCTCTAGATAAAACTTAAGCTCAGATCTGAACTGAAGAGAAAAGTGGCCCTAATTTGCATGAGGCTGTGAATGGCAGTGAGCACACTAATGAGCTAAACCCAGTTAATTATGTGGCACGCGCTTCACCTTGCTTTGTGCCCGGGTTACTGCCTATACTATTACCGCATTAATATCCGCACGGAAACCATCCCAGCCAACTAGTCACGGCTAATTACACATTTACATACAAACACCCAACAATCTTTTGTCCTCTGTAATTTATACCATCAATATGCCGTTTAATCAAAACAAAGGGAGGGGGATGTGTTTGCTGCAAACATACTAATTGGCACCATGCTGACTCGTTGCAGTTTGGTGAGGTTTAAATGGAATGACAGTAATAAGCAGTGGACAAAGCGTGAATTAGATATCTACATGCATATAGCCGACATACAGAGCTGCATAAGACAAGAGACGAGACTGATTTAGTTCAATTGAGATGTCAGAATAAAAGCGTTAATTTGATTGGACGACGCCGCTTTGCGATAGCCAATCACAATGCGCTTTCCAGACAATCTGCTTTCCAGGCCACATGGGACAAATAAACGTTAAGATCTTCTTCTCTTTCATAACTTTTTTGTTGTTTATCCACTTTTTGTTCAGCGCTGGTGTTGTTCTTGATGAAAACAGGACATAACCTTTTTAATAGACCCAGTGTTTTTTTTTTGTTTTTGTTTTTTTTTAACAATGCTATAAAAACAAAATGTAAAATGCCTGACAGCGGTGATAATATTTCTCCATGGGATAAACTGAAAAAGAAAACGCGAAGAGGACACTTGCAGTGCGCAATGGCTCCACCAGGTGGTGTCTTAACTAGCAGTTTTTGAAACAGCCTACTTTTCATAACAAGCAGGACTATGTATTGTACAAAATATTATATATAGCTTATGTTAAAAAAAAGAAATATAATTGTATTATACATTGTATTGTATTATATATTGCATTTTATTTTTTTTGTCTGGTTATTTGAAATCAATGTCTTTAATCCAATCCTCAATAGCTCAAAAACAAATTGTACTATTAATTGTACTATTATGTCAGTAATGTGTGTGTTGTGTGAGTAGAAAATTCAGGAATAAAAATCTCAGTGTCTACAATAAATAGCCAGAATATTATAAATCTGTGTGTTTAATATTACTTTATAGCAAAAGTGGTCACTGCTTTTGTAAATCATTCACTATCTTTTATGTTACTTGAAATGTTTTGTATGTTGAGGTTGAATATGGGTTGAGAGAGAGAGAGAGAGAGAGAGAGAGAGAGAGAGAGAGAGAGAGAGAGAGAGAGAGAGAGAGAGCAACAAAAAACAAGTCTTTTATATCACTGCCAAATACTAGGGCTGAGAATGAGATTCTAAATAAAAGGCTGAAAGCATCTCTGCATACTAATAACAGTGTCTGTTTCTCAACCATTTGGTGTTGGTAAACAACATATTTAAGCCTAAAACAATGTGCTTCCCCGATGACCAGAATTATTTATGAAACTAAACAGAATCCGACTGTTAGCCATATGGGACTTCTTTGTAGATCACTTCACAAATGCATGCTGCTCTCATTTCTGGTGTCACCCTGAACCTCTAAATAGCAAATACTCTTTAATTGAATACAAACTGTTGTCTTTAATGAACACATAATAAAGTCCCATATGTGGTTAAAACATTGATTCGCTGAATAAGACCCTGCAAATAATGACCAGTTCTTGACTCCTCACATCTGTATGACAGTAGAAAAGTATGCATTGAAAGAACTAAAAAAAGAACTGTAAAAAAAAATATAAGAATAGACCTTAGCTGTTAAACTCAAGGGTTATCGCAGCCAGTGTCTTGACACGCCACAGTCAGCCAGAAGATGACAACAATAAATGAAAGGAGCCACTGGCTTTGTAGAAAAGTGCCACACCTAATTGAAACATATGTGCCTCTTTCAAGTCTTTGGTTTGTGCTTTGGTCTGAGAGGCAGTTGTATTGGCCTGTGAGTGGCTTGTGCAGACTGGTGTGAGTGGAATGGGGGTGAATCACCTGTACAAGTGCTTATCCTGTCTCTTCCCAAACATCAGAGCCGAAGGCTTGTGTCAGAGCAGGAGACAGATGCTTAGAGCTTTCACCTCTGCTTCAGCAGACTCTGTTAAAGGAATGCAGACAGTCATCCACAATTTTCAACACAGGAAATTGGGAAGCAATTAACAGTGTCCTGAATTCAGTAAAGGATTCAAGAACTCATTTCACAGTGAAAAACAAAATAAGAATTTTGTTTCAGAACGTTTGTTCATGGCTGCCTTCTTCTAATAACCTTTTAAATTTAATGGCCGCTAAACTCATAGCCCTAAAGCAACCTATCCTCATCAAAATAAGTAGTAACAAGTGCAAGTGTTAACAAGTCTACTATTTATGACATTTGCATTTTTTTACTGTCAACAACAATTATACTGACCTAAGCTTTTTTTTATATATATACCTCTTCTGAACAATTCACCGTAATCTATGCTAAATTAAAAAAAAAAAAGATCCAGCAAAAAAAAAAAAAAAAAAGAGAATAAAATATGCACTATATGACCAAAGGTATGTGGACACCTGACCATTACACCCATATGTGCACCCTCCTCAAACTGTTGGCACAAAGTTGGAAGCACACAAGTGTGTGAGAGGTCTCTGAATAATGTATCGTTACAATTTCTCTTCACTAGAACTAAGAGGCCCAAACTTGATGACCCATGACAATGCCCTTGCACAAAGGGAACTTCTTGAAGACATAGTTTGCTATGGTTGAAGTGAAAGATCTTTAGTGTCCTGCATAGCCTTGACCTCAACCCCACTGAACATCTTTTTGGTGAACTGGAATCCCACCCTAGGCCTTCATGAGTGCTCGTTTATCACCATCCCCACAGCCTTCCCAGAAGAGGTAGCAAAGGAGCAACTAAATCTGTGATAGTGTGTTTAAAAAGCACATACGTGCGTGATGGTCAGGTGTCTACAAACTGTTGGCCATATAGTGTATATTTTATATATAACACAATCTGTGAAATTCCTGTTAAATAAACAGGCTGTGTAAATAATGTATTGTTACTGGGTGTAATTCTAGGAAAAGAGAAGATGAATGGAATTCAAATGAATGGGTTGTTTTTAAACGTGCTATTTACTGTGTTGATCAGCAGCAGGTGAGGATACAGGGCGAGTTCCCCAGAGAACGCTGGAGCCAGCAACAGAGCACTAACTAATTCATCTTCCTGTTCAGCCTACATCACATATCTCGCATAAACAAGTTGTCTTATTTTGACTGAATATGATTATAAAATTTAACGTTTGGATTAAAGACCGACATAATATGCAAATAATGAGTGCGCTTATAATGTGTACACCTCTTAATATATGCACAGGATTTACTGTTGTGCTAAAGAATTTTATATATATATAAATAAATATATAAATATTATTATATATATAAAATTTGGAGGCAAGAAATAATGTAAATGGCTTTCTAAATCTAAGAATAGGATAAATAAATATTTTTCACTGATTTTGCTAATTATAAAATCTATATTTTGAGCAAAAACATAAAATAAGGAGGAGCTGGAAGTTTATTACCCCAATGCAGGTTCATGAATCAAGGGAAGATGAATAAGGAAGGCTTGCTAAATTAAATGGTATTTAGCCTTGTGTGTAGTACAGCAATAGATCTGTAAGGCAGACATACATAACCTAGAATCCCTGGATCCCTGAGGCCTTCAAGTTTCCCACTGCAAGAGGTCAAAACCTTCCATGATCTCTCATAATACAGGGCCAAGCACCATGCTCTCACCACCACAGAATAGACTCTCATTCTTCACATTACAGCTACATTTTTGGGTACTGAGCGTCTGGGCCATATGAATAGGAACAATGCTAATGTGGCATGTACGGATGCAGTATTCCTGCAGGACGTCGGAGAGGGGGCTAAGGCAGGGAGTCTCTAAGCTGCTGTCATACCTCACGTAATTATGATTAACGATGTACCTGGGAAGATGTTCTCTCCACTGAGTTTACACTGAGATGTGTTCACTAAATATTATCACTACGGCGGGTGGCTGCCAGGAGGTCCGCTGATGGGGCAGGAAACAGGAGAGGCACCATGCAGGAAAAGGGCTGCCTCATATTCACATTAAGGAAGGCGACTAAATACTGTTTCATTTGTAGTTTAGGTGTCTAAACCTCATGCTATTAGGTATGAAAACAAATGTAAATGTATGGCAAAGCTCTGCCAATTAACCACGCTTACTAAAGAGATGAGAACATTCCTCATTAATGCATTATGCAGTCAGTGCTGGTGATTCATGTATTTCTCACAAGAGCACCATAAATAATGTGAAGGGATTGTCAGTCAGCTCAGTAACAAAGATGATGAATTTTCAGTTGAACAGTTTCAGTTGTACTGGGTACATACACTTCATTACATTGAGCATTATGTTTTATAGAGACTGGAGGGATCACAGAACGATAGAGTTCTGACCAGGCCTCTAGAAAGTACAAGAAGATTTCTCTACATATCAGATCTCTCTCTTTATCGCCTTCATTCGCTCACTTTCTCTTGTGTTCTCTTATCATTTATTTCTCTCTCTCTCTCTCTCTCTCTCTCTCTCTCTCTCTCTCTCTCTCTCTCTCTCTCTCTCTCTCTCTCTCTCTCTCTCTCTCTCTCTCTCTCTCTCTCTCTCTCTCTCTCTCTCACTCACCCACAGGCTAGATTGTTATAAATGCTGTTTATGATCCTGCTATGACAGCTGTGAAGGGCAGGGATGGCAGAGGATGCAGCCACAGCATATTTCCTCAATGTCTGAATATGTTATGACATTGTAAAGGATCCAGTCTCATAATGGCTAGACTCATTGTTGCTGTTCTCCTCATAGTTTAGCAAAGACCTGGTTCTAGACGTGTCCTTGAGTTCCTAAACACAGACGTTAATACAGACCAACAAATCTCGTTCTCATATGTGTGTGGTTAATATGACAAAATTATAAATACTGCAATATTTTATCCCAAATTTGAAATTCATTAAAAAAAATCATTTCATTTGTTGTATGAAGATATGTAAATACTCCCAGTAAGTGATGTTACTAACAAAATATGGCATTTAAGTTGCTTCTGAATATTTGGCAATCCCTATAACATTTATAATATTACCCAAGAAGGCACCAAAGAGCATTCTGAAAGAGCCAACCAATCCCAGTTCTCTCTCTCTCTCTCTCTCTCTCTCTCTCTCTCTCTCTCTCTCTCTCTCTCTCTCTCTCTCTCACACACACACACACACACACACACACACACACACACACACACACACACACACACACACACACACACACACACACACACACACACACCCACTCACTCTCTCGCTATTTTCTCAAAACTTCCACAACAGTTTTTATTCAAATAGAAGGAAATAAAAGCAGTGCTGAGAGAAATCCACCACTTTAAATGTCATGGACATAATTATGAGTTTTGATTGTTTTAGGGCTTCTCCACTGTAAGACTGCCACATGCTATTATAATATGTTATCCACTTTCATATATCTTCTGCTTAGAAGAGTGACAGCCACCCCAGCTAGACATCCTTGTCCTTCATCCCGCTCCCTCAGCCATATGCTTTATAGACAACAATAAAATATTTTACTGCTAAATAAATTGGGATCGTATTGAAATGCTGCTCCTATATATGTCAGCGAAGACCTACAATTATTTTTTAGCATTGGTGAGCCCATAGTTTATCATAATGTGAGAAGTGCAACCGGCGCTGGTACACATCATTGGCTTTTCTTGCTTAGTTAGATCGTGAAGGTCAGAGTTCCTTAGGCTTTTATGGCTGTTTAACTTTGGAGAATTATCACATGTGAGGACGCATGCTGATTTACAGCCCAGAGAGGGGCCACAGTCAGACACGCAGAGTTTACGGGCTGCCAGGCCAGGCTATTTAATAATCATCTAACCCAGTGCAAGTGTGCACATAGTAATATAAGATTAATGGGTTTACATGTAAATTGCATGACTGTTTTTTGCAGTCAAATAAGTGAAAATAATTGATTAAGATATATTTGTGTTAAAATGTTATTTCCTGCAGTTGGCCCTCGTTTCAAAAGCCAAAACCCACCTGACTCCAAGGCCGTGATTTAAATCTTTCTTCAATAAAAGCAAGGAGCACTATTGATGGGAAATGGCAAGGTGACATTCAATTTCCATTTGTTAATTAGTATTTTCATGATTAGAGCAGATCTTACACATGCCCAGGCTCTGTATGTCTACAGACTCACAATAGTGTGTACTTGGCAGCGCTGAATCTAGTCTAATTTGCTTACAGTACATGTAGTTACACAGTAAGATAGTTATAGCTCTTAGCTATAGTTACATAGTTTACTTCATTCTACAGCCAACATGGCTGCAGGTGTGTATTCCAACCATATTGGAGTCACACAGTTGTTTTTGGTTTTCAAATGACTATTAAGTGTATCATCTATTAGTCTGGGACAAAAAACTGTAGCCACACCAACCCTTTGCAGATCAGGTTGAATAGCCCTGTTGCAAGGTATACCAATAATCATGACCTGACTGCTAAAATGTAGCATAGTGTTCAATTAAAAGATGCATTGTAGGCAAAACACATCCTTTTCCAAGGCCCATTCCAAACAGCACATCATTTAAGAAAACAAGATTTAATTATAGAAATGTTCAATTGATTAGGTGCCAGGAAAATAAGTCTTTTTAGCTTCCTACAAAACTCTCTCTCTCTCTCTCTCTCTCTCTCTCTCTCTCTCTCTCTCTCTCTCTCTCTCTCTCTCTCTCTCTCTCTCTCTCACACACACACACACACCCTCTCACCCTCTCTCGTTTTCTCGTCAGCATAATCAACACAGTGTGCATAATTTATATTAGTTACTTAAAAATGCTACACACGATTTGAGCAAAAAAGTAAAGAAGTTTGTTTTTACATGTTTGTGCCTATTAGCACCAAATTAATTAATCCTTTCTCCCATAACTGAACTGAGCCATGAGCTATATTAATACATAACAGTTTCCTCAGTAAGGAAATAAAATACACAGGGAACAGCTATTATTTTCACAAACATTTCCACAATTAGTATTGCCATAGCTGAAGTGAAATGAAAACAGATGTGTCCCATTTTTCAAACAATCAAAAAAAAAAAAACCCAAGATATTTTCTATTAAATAATTGTCCAACTGAAGGACTGAGGTATGTTTGTAAAGAGGTAAAGAGCAGAGCATTAACACAAGGCATGCTACACACAGAAAGCTTTAATTCAGCCACTAGAGGGAGAGTTTACCTTCAAAGGGCTTCTGCTGCACTCTATGAACTCTTAACTCCAATTTCAGCCATGACTGCAAACACATTATTGAATTACTCAATTGCATATTATAACAAAAAGTCCTGGGCCTCCTGAGCATACAGATTAAACTTCATCTACACAATGAGGGAGGTCCAATAACAGAAAGAAATTGGAGTAAACTTCAGTTGTCCTTTCTCCACAGTGTCGGCCCTTTTTTCCAAACGTCTGCATTTTACCCCTCGCCATCCATCATTCCATTCTGAAATACTTCATTGCTTTTTTTTCAGGGATTGTTTGTTTTGTTGTTTGTCAACATGACACAAGAGATGTGCTTTCCAAAGCACTGTGTTAAAGAAGCACCCTGAAGTAGAACATACACACGGTTGCCATGGAGCCCATTCATGTGCAAATGTCTTCATTTAAATATTTTTAAGAGGATCAGTTCAGATTACGCCAAAGTTTGACAGAGATAATTCGATGGCTTGTGTAATGGCTTTGTTCACCAGGGCAATAATTCATGGCACGTCAGTGTACCTCAACAACCCACGTATTTAATTAAGTTTACTTTGAGAAATGAGGACTTATAAGTGCTTTTTATAATTATGTCAACTTGCTGAAAGAAACTAACCTTGACACACTCTCCAAATCCCAAATCAGATCAACATTACTAATCTAGCTCACTTTACACCTCACTCTTTGGTTTTAGGTTTTATATATAAGTGGATTACAAATCACACTTATTAAGTATGACAAATAAATCAACAACAGACGTTACCTACTTTAGAAGTTGTGTACCATTAGCCGCTGGTAAAAACAAATAAATAAACAAACAAATTAAAAGAATTAAACAAAAAAATAGAATTGTTAAAAATGTAATTTAAAGCCATAGCCGTGTTTGTCATACATTTATGTTTGCTCTCCGGCTTGCATTATATGATAAACAGACCATGGAGACCCCCTAGTATTAGGGACAAGTAAGGAGTGCTTAAATATTTATGCCTAAGCCTCTTGAGGCCTGCTATTAGTTGTGAGATGTTTTACTTTTGGAGACTGTCACAGCGCTCTAACGGTCATTAACTACAGGGGTGACAGGGACCTTTGGGTCAAACATTTTGAAGCAACAAAAGGCTGTGATAGAATCACTTGGTGAGCCCCAAATTACTTCTGTGTCATTGCTGAACAATATTTCCCCCAAAAGCATTCCTCCCTCCGTTAACGCCATGACCCCTTTCACTGCATATGGAAATGACTGTTTGTATATGGCACTAGGGGATGGAGATGGCAAGCAGTTCACGGACATTGTTGCTGCCAGCGCCGACCCCCAACAGACCGAGCACTGCCCTCCCCCTGTTTTGTTGTGCTTTGTGAGAAAAGTTGATTAAAAACAGGTTGGGACTGAAGACCAGGAGTTGAGAATGAACATGTTGGGGTGGAGCGGTGAAGCTGGGGAAACCAAACATACAAGACCTCACAGGGAACAGCATGGACATGGAAGTCCTTCTACAGACAGAATAACTTAACATGAGCCTGAAGGAATGAATTGGAACAAACTAATTCATTAAAACACACATACACACATAGAAATATATATTTTTTTAAATCACTGGTAGCTAATTTTATGTTGTATACTGATAATAATAATTATTTGAAATAAGACTTCTGTCAGTGAGACACCTGACATCACATTTCTACCAGATCCTAAAGAATGTACCTTTCTAACCTGTATTCTATCCTCATCTCACAATGCAGAAGGAATAATGTATGAAGAACACAGACCCAATCAGATGGATGGCAAACGGCTTCCAAAAGGGGCTAAAGGACAGAAGACGCAGGGAGGCTCCAAATCCCCTCTCAAGCCTAAGTGGGTGGTCCTTTCACTGTGGGGTAACCGAGCAGTCGCCAAGCATTCGGAGAGAGGCCAGTGAAGGCTCGCTCTTCAGCCTCATAGCTCACCAATGTGGCCCATACATCCACAGAATGATATTCACGCAACACTGGGTTTATTTAGAGCCCTAGTGCTGGCACTGGACGATCAAATGACAGCCAGAGTTTGAGCCCCCCTGAGGATTAAAATGATTCAAGGGAGAAAAAGGAGAATGACTTGAGAAAAGAAGTGATTCGGGGAAAAGGACCGTTTTCAGGGATTTAATTCAAACATGAACTAAAGTTGCAACAGCAGGCTGTCGTATAATAACCTGAACCGAAATTGGGGCAAAATGTCCCAAGTTCACTAACAAAGCTAATTTTTTAATGTATAATAAAATCATGATAATATGAATCTAATGACATAACATCAGGAAGCATTTACACTATCCCATCTGCTGCAAAATCAACGGAAGCAGCATTTTTAGTAAAATATTACTTTTGCTCTCTCTCTCTCTCTCTCTCTCTCTCTCTCTCTCTCTCTCTCTCTCTCTCTCTCTCTCTCTCTCTATCTATCTCTCTTCTCTGTCCTGCCTTCCCGGGGGCCATGGGAACACTGTAACATGCTTGAGCAACCTAGTGTAATGCAGATTTACTACAAAGTGTCACACTCATCACACCTTGCCATGTCAAATAAAAGGCTGTTAAAAACAGCAGAAGAAAAAGACTGACAGGCAGGTGGATGCCTGTGTCAGATACACTGTTCTCTCTCTCTCTCTCTGGCTCACAAGACAAAAAAGAGAAGTTAGTAGGAGTGTGTGAACACTTGTCAAACAAAATGGGATTTTGTTGGAAATGTTGGAGGGAAATGTTCAACTTTGACAAAGAGTTGTCAAAGAGTCAGACTTCAAATTCATTCTGCTGCATACATTATCTATTATAGAATGGGAAATTTAGTGTCTTCTTTAAAAGGTAAAAATTGTAGTCTGGTTTTGATTCATTATGAATCACTTATATACGGATTGATTTTTTATGTTTATTTAGTTGATTCCTTTCTAACAAAATACAGAGAACATAGCGAGCCAGTGCCAAACCCTAACACCTTTTTCCTCTTGAAGGTTACAAATTACCAAGACCCCTCCAAAATGGCACAGCATCCGAATAAGGAATAATGGGGTGCTAGTGCCTACCAGCAAAGCACATTAGAACTGTTTAAGTTGGCCCCCACAAAGTCGCACATTTCAATTATTTCAAAGCAGCCTCCAATTAAAAGCTGCAAACATGCCTTTTGAATGCAAACTAACACAATTAAAAGTGTTTCAGGAGTGTATTAGAGGAATCAGTTCTGAATTAGTCTACTGAATACACAAGCCCCCCTGGTTTCATCTCCCGCTTCTTTCAGCCCGGCCCAGGAAAGAGGGAGAGGACTCTTTTTGAAGTCAAAGGGGTTTTCTTTTCTCGCTCTCCTTCCTCTCTTTCTTTTCCTCTCTCCCTCACAGGAAAAGAAGATTGAGTCAGCCTAATCTGCTACTTGTACATTTGAATGTGTAGTGAGCAGAGATGATCCCAGTTGCCTGATAATAGCCCAGGTGCAGAGACAGTGGCCGTAGCTAACTTGTTCTCAGCGGGGGCTGTATATCATGGAGGGGCAGGCCACCCTTTGAAGATGCATGCCTGCTTTCAGCAGCTGATTTGTGGCTGTGAAGGCCAGAGCTTTACAGCCGCGTGAGAGCCCCCTTAGACCTACAGCTGGAGAGAGTATAGAGAGCTACCCGGCTTTCTGCTGCATGCTTAAGGGCTCTCAACGACATCACTGAGCTGTTTGAAGCATCATTTATTTAAAGGAATGTTACAGTAGAAGACAGAGCAGACACGGGTGCTGCTGCCACTAACAAGAAAACAAGCGTTGCAAACGTTAAGTCAATGAAAAATGTATAATTTCCAATTCGGACTCAACATTGCGTAATTTCAGCATGCTATAAACTGTGTTTCATATCTACATCCTACTGTCTCTGTCTCTTTCGCTTTCCTAGACTGTCACTTTTTCAGTGATCAAACTTCTGGCTCTGTTTGCGCTAACCATCAAGAAGGTTAAGAGAGGCAACTTTGTTTGACTTATTCTTTGACCTTCATGACAAGATAACAGCCACAGTTTCCTATTTCACTCCCATGCTGCCCCTTCACAGTGCCATCTAATGAAGTCAAAGAAAGAAAATTAGCCGTGCTTTGCATGGGCCCCATTGACAGTGTCATGAAGGTGGCCTGGTACAGGGTTGCCCATGCTTACTCGCAGGGTCCTGTGTTCCTCTGTTTGTTATTGAGATGGTTATTTACACTGGTAGACAGAGAAGCTGGCGACCCGGTAGTGGGCTCGAGGGGGGACACACCAGTGTCTTCCTCCCCCGGCTAGATGACAATTAGCAGTGGTGAGCGGCTTTGGACAGCCATTCATGTCCATCTGAGGCTGGGAGAGGGAGAGCAGTTTTACTACCGTTGAATTATGGTCATTCTCTTTTCTCAGGCCCTCAACGACTTTGTGTTAAAGCCACCCATCCTGATTGCTGTGCACCTGTGAGTGAAAATTTATCCTTTTAGACTGAGCTAGAACTTTAACATAATAATAATAATAATAATAATAATAATAATAATAATAATAATAAGCTAAAAAATACAATAAAATACAAACAAACAAACAAACAAATAAATAAATAAATAAATGTGTACAGTTTTTGGAAAGACAATTCTATTATATATATTTGCTTAAAATATATTGCCAGAAATTAGAGACATAAGTAAAGTAATTTTAGTTCATTAGGTTTCATAGGTAATAGAGTAATAAAGTATTTTAATGAAGCTCTGGGATTGCCCACTAGTCTCTGGAACTAATGTTTGTGAGAGAGGGTGTGACTGCAATAATGGAGGCACCTTTAAAGACAGGATGGATGAAGGGCAAAATCTCCAGGTCACTTGTGTTTTTAAATGGAAGGCGTGGGCCATACTATAGCCTGAGGTAACACCTACATTGAACTCTCAGGTAAAACCTGTATTTAGGTCAAATTTTAGGTCAAATAATCAAAGCTTTAGGAGTTATCAGGTTTGACCTGCAATTTAATTAGTTAAACAGGATTAATCTACATGATAATGCCACATATTCAGTCAAAATTATCTACAACACTTTCCTAATGTCCACAATTTCTCAAGTCTTTAACAATATAATGAAGCTAACAAAAAGTAAATAAAAAGAATGTGCTGATAAAAACAAAGGTTTTTTTTTCTTTTTTTTTACAAGCCCTTTATTTCTCCCTATTTCATCATTTTGTGCTTCTTTTAATTAACTTAAAATAACCTACCTTCATTGTCATAATCAGAGTACAAAAGAGATGCTCTGAGAAATTCACATGTCTGGGATTGGGCATAGTGCGCTAAGTCCAGGAATGAAGTAGTTTCTTGTCTTGTTTATTTACTGCCTCATTAGCATCCACAGGCATAAACACGTTCAGCTACAGTAACCAACAAAGATCCTCCTGAGTATTATGGTTGCAATGGAAAGCTCATTTTAACTGAAGTCTTATTAAATCAAAATGTAGGTAGCCTTCTTCATTGACAACTAATTTCAGTTTTTTTCAATATTTTTATAGGTATAAAACTAAGAAACTGTAAATCCATAAACACAGGTATATTTGTTAAATATTGGTAAAAGACATCACCAAGCACCACTTTGCCTCTATTAACAATTTATAAATGCATGATAAACAACATTACAAAATGTATATTGTTTTTTTGATTGTTTATTTTTTTTAAATAGTTAAATAGTTATATATTGTTTGCTGGTTGAAAACCTATACCTATAAAAACCTATATATTGTTTGCAGGTTGAAAACCTATAACACATGCCACCCTGTGTCTCTCAGAGTCTCTCTCAGAGTCTGAATTAATTACTTGCTTCACAAGTAAAACTCAATTGCAGTGTGGATCTTCTCAGGAGTCTGGTCTGTCCACAGATTTGCAGATGTTTTTAGTGTGTAGCTCTTTTTTCCCGTGGAGGATAATCTCACTGGGGACCCTGGCACAGGCACAGACCTGCACAGTGCGCCCTCCATTCAGAGATGTCTCAAAGCTGCCATGGGGAGACTGGTGACTTAACATAAATTAGACCACCAGGGAATGGGGAAATCTTGCTCTGAAGGAGGGCAATATTGTGGCTGAATGAGGAAAGTCTATATCCGGTGAGTTAATGCATAAGAGAGGGACAGACTAGTGTTAAGTGCTCATAAGGAGTTTAGCAGAACATGTGCTCTTACTAGTGAGACTGAATCAAAAATACACAGTCAGTTTTAACATCATATATTAAATTCACATTGATATAATTATTATTCAGTATTACAAGATGGAAGCTAATTAACAATATTACTGGTATCCTTCTTGTCTGTTGGGGTCTGACAGCGATTAGTTAAGAGAAAAGTCACACTTACTTCACATGAATTATCAAATGATTCTGTTTTTAAACAATTCACATCTTATACATATTTCGTCAGATGTAAGCAACATTTTATTTGCCATTGTTCATGTGCTTTTTATTTCACATTATGAATTATTTTTTTCATATGTATTCATTTATAATCATGTGGAAAAGAATCTACACCCCCTTCAGCATAATATTAACAATAAATGAAAGTAAATGCATTATGTCTCTCACAATTGTTTTATTTTAGCCCACTCTTCTTTACAACATTGCTTCTGTTCATTAATGTTTGAGGTGGCCTTATACCCTTCCTAGAACAGCAGCAATTGCTTCTCTTTTAGGTCATGGCTCATATCTTTTTTCTTGGCATGATGTGGACACAACTGAGTTCTCCAGAACATGAAACTGAAAAAGTTAAAGGGTTAGCCACACTTCTTGATGATAACTAATTTTGTGCATTTCATTAATAACACCTACCTCCTAATTGCTCTCCTAATGATTGTGGACACAGGAACAGTGGACTTAAGTTTCGTCATCTGTGTTCTGAATGCTGATTTACTTTTGGGAGAAAATGAATACATATTGAAATGTGTTATGTTGATTCATCTGAGGTTATTTATTTGTTATAAATGTTGGTGAAAACCATGCAATAGTCATTTAGGCGGATAAAAGGAAATGGCTGTTAAATGAAAGAACTGAAGAAGGCTGTATTCGACTGTATTCCTCATACAATGTCATGTATTTACTAACTGCTGTACAATGATACCTGAAAATGTTTGCTCACATGAAATTTTTCCCCCCCTAAGAATATGGAATCAAAATTCGAGCTCTATATTTGATATTTAATTAGAGCAAAAAAGCTGTGGGGTATCATTCTGGAAACTGCATCAAGAATATATACAGCACATCCAGTGTTGTCCTCTGAATGTAGGATTAACAGCTCACTGTTTGTTATTTTGCTGTTTGTTAATGTCAGGACCTTGGCTGTGTTTGCCATGGCTGTGTCTGAGTGTAGTGGCTCGCTGAAGAGGATACTTCAAGTGTGATTAACTGTGAAGGAACACAGGGAGCACCAGTGGCTGCTAATTAACCCCACATTGTGCTTCCCTAACAAAGGCACAAAAGAACAAAGTCGAATTTAAATGTGAGAGATTATCACTATAACAAAAGTAGTGAATCATGCTCTTGATTTGGAATTTTCACACTGATCGTGACAACATGGGATTAGATCAAAGACTGATCAAGTTACATTAGCGGGACAATGGGGCCTTGTTATTCGACAACAAGAGGCACCCATCTGCATGTCACAGAGCCCCATTACAGACAGCTTCCTCTGGATTTAAATACAGTACTGTGAATTTCAAGTCTACAAAAGATGTGTCCTGATTGCTGATGGATGTTCCTCAGGACGTATTGTGTAGTATCTAATAAATGTTCACATCATCCTCTTTTTTTGTGACTGACATGGCCTTGTTTGAAGCATAATCCACCAATACCATTATGGCTACCTTCAGAATCTTGATATATTACTGCATCTCTATTAGTTCTCTAATTCTGATCTGGCCCTAGCTCTTCAACAGGACATGAGAAGGAAGCAGAGCAAATGTGGGTTTTCATGATTCATGCCTTATTTCCCCCCCAGTAGAGATTTAGCCAGGGTAAAACGTGGCCTTCCCTTACACTACTAATCATAATCAGCTCCTCTGACCACTGGGTTTGGCCTTTAGCACTTCTTGACACTTTTTCTCACCTCTACCATCCCTTCTGCCTTTGAAGTACAACTGAAAGTGTTATTTTATGGCAGGAGATAAAGATCTTTGAAAAAACGAGGGCAATAAATTACTTGTGTCAGTTTGCAAAGGGAAAGAATCGGGGAATGAAGAAATGCAACAGAAGCTGTTAGCGCTCTAAGATAGGTAACACCTTAGCACAAAGCTCCCTTAGAACCCAAACACTGTTCTGCAATGTCCTGAAGAAAGATACATTCAGTATAATTACCTAACATTAGCCAAATATGCAAACCACTGTTTGGCTGTTTACTTTAAGCAATGCGTTTACTTTGAGCCATCCACCTGACAAGCCACGACAAAACGGAGGGCTGTTAATCACACAGACAACCGCTGCCTGCTCAGGGAATGTGCAGCACACATACACACACACACACACACACACACACACACACACACACACACACACACACACACACACACACACACATACATAGACATATACACAATCGTGCACATATACACAAGACAGCCACCCCGATTAAATTAAAATATGAGTACATCAGCAAATTATCTGCTTTTAAATGAAATGAATGCATCACACAGACATGGTTATCTGTGGTATGCTAAACAGTAAACAGCACAGCAATTCATATGGTTAATTCTGATTAAGCATCTGAAGTAATCTACAAGTCAGCACTCATTCAGCAATTCACACAGGTACATTCAGCTTCATATCATAATAATCTGGATGACTGCCAACCCAATATTGTCCTCCAAGATAAATAAATCAGATACTCAGGATAATAGAATTTTTTTCCCATTTCTTAGTCTGTGTCAAAACTCTATTGGTAAAATGTAAGACTACAGGCTTGTTGCTCAATACAGCTGAGCTATATGAAATATGGTCTAGAAAATGAGTTGCGGGGGAAATGCTTGGGTCTGGTGTGTGATTGGGTGCTTGGCATGCTTTGACTGTGTCGCTACTGCCAGAGCTGTAGTCTGAAGTGTGATAAATGGGAACCGTGTTTGAACCTGTGAACCACCAATGAGGCTATGCGGTTCATCTGTGTCTCTGCAGGCCAAAACAGGTGTGAAATCACTGTTAGATGGTCTTGTATGTGTTATGACACACATTAAGTTATACGTTTTATTACTGAACACGACTGCAATATAAATCTGCAAAAAAATCTACAGCTTGTAATGCATCTGCACACGAATAAGCATTTGGAAAGCATATGTAATTAACAGCATTAAATAACAAGGTTTTGCTTTTAAGGCTCTACATTGATAAATTAGGCGTGAGGAGCTGAACTCAAACAAATGTGCTTTTGAGACTGCTGTTCAGATGACCTGGTGAACCAGTGAGACGGGACAACACTTCTACCGTGAGTTAAGGTGAAAGCAAAGACCTTTAAAACTAAGATCCTGTCTAATGGTTCCTATTATCGCCTTCCTGTTATAATACACATCCTTATCTTGAATAACAATTAGTCCCATTTTCCCTGCCCCTGCTATGCTAAGTCATTCCCATTAGCTCTAGCAGGGAGCATAAGAATTAGCCATTGGGTAAGAGACCAGGTGCTCTCAAACAGGAAAAAACCTTTTAGTGTCATTTGTAAACTGAACTCGCCAAACTAATAAAATGCCAACAAATTATAGCTCAAGTAAAAATGAACAGCTTATTTGTTTAAAATGTTATGGAGATTATTCACATAAACATACATAGATAGAGTGCATTAGAAATTTTGAGTCATACACCATGTAGTCTGTGTTCTTAGGAAATGTATCGGAAATATATGAATATGTAAATATTTTCTGTTAGCTACTAAAATTTGAGCAAAGTTTAAAAATATGATGAAACAAGTTTCAATGCAGTGCCGTTTGTCCCACATTCAGCAGATAACCATGTCTCAGTGGAATATGGCACATGCCTCCCACTGACATAATTTGTTTCACAGTCACTGCCCAGCAGTGTGAATCAGATGTTGACATTCTAATTTCATGCACATGTGGGTGTTTGGCTCAGTCTAGCTCCCTCTTCATCGCACCCTCTGTTGCTATGCATGTCCACTATTGCCTGCTCCACCTGCATCAGTCAACCACAGCAATCTGTTTGACCTCCAGTGGTGAAGGTAACATATTCTGTGCATGTGTAGCCAGAGAACAATAATTTGCTAATCATCAGTTTCAAATAAATGCACAAGTCATAACAAAGAGTGATGCCAAACATGTGATAATTTCACTAGAGGCAAGGTGCACTTACAATAGTAAAAAAAAAAAATATAAAGACCTTCTTTTTATTCCTGTTTTATCATGAAAATGCCACAAAGCTGCAGAACTAAACATCTCTAATTAAATTAAGAGAGTTTTAGCTAAAATGCAAAATACACCGTTCATAAACAACGTTCACTGTAAGGAGATTTAGAATGTTTATTTTAGTTTTTTCCCCCCCTTCAGTTGCATTATAGAAAAAAATAGCCACCAGCAAAGAATAAACACATCAAAACTTGTCTACCTCCATCTAGCACTTTGGCACATCTGCAGAGTAAACTTAATGCAACTTTTGCTTACTATAGATTAATTTTTATCACTTTAACAAACACTGTGCTGACAGCTCATAATATGAGAGAAATATGAAGGGTCTGTGCTTCGTCTTTTCTGATCTCATTCTGTCAAATTAAATTCAGCACAGGCACAACTAATATGGAGGACTTTCTAACAACAACTGCAGTGGTGCATATAAAAGTATATAGATTCTGCATGTATTTGTAGCTACAGTAAATGTGTGTTTTTTAATAAAAAATAAAATATTCTTCAATAAAAATTATGTACACATGGTAAGGTACAAAAATAATAAATTGCAGATGATTGACTCAGTCAACAGAACATTTGACCCAATACATTGGATGAATGTATGTGTGTATGATATTATGCATGATTTGATGTAATGAACTAGTCTTCCTGTAGAGAAGCCCCTACTGGTGCCGAAAAACAAATGAAGACAGTATAATTAGTACCAAAGTTCTGCTGGGTCAATAATAAACATGTTAAAAATAATCAGACACTGTCCATATCAGCTCCCTTCACTGGAGGTTCAGTTGAGTTTTTTTTTTTTTTTTTACTAGCCATGGATGGCATGCATTAAGCAAATCATAAATTATGCATGCTAATTACCATAGGCTTCCACTTTAATGAATTCTTTTAATTAAACTACCACATTGTGGTTTAGCATGGCATCCTCTATATTTTATCCCTCTGCCCAAGATGACCTTCTTCTTTGTAGTATTAGAGGGGAGGGAGGGACACAACAACAGTTTTGTCTTTGATTAGACAACACACATCATGTTTGTTCTAATGAATAAAGCAAGCTAAGGGGCAACATGCCCTGCTCAGATCTCTACAAATACACAGATTTTTAGTCTGTAAGCTAGGTAAACTAGCTAGCTGCAAGCTTTGTTTCAAGGATAATGGGTATTTCTGATGAGCATTTAAACATATTAAATTATGCTGAGTGGATATCTTTATTGCTAGCATGATTATAACTGTAATTTCCAAACTTATTTGATCATTTAAGGTATATTTAGTGTTGCCAGTGCTTGCTTTCTACCAGGACTGAACTGAAAAAAAAGTAGTTTAAAGTGTTTATTTATTTGTTTGTTTGTTTGTTTGTTTTTTGTTTGTTTGTTTGATTGTTTGACTATTTATCCTTGTATTAGTTTCTAACAGTTTTCTAGCGGTTTGTAGTTTAAAATAATTGTTTGTTTCTTCTTTTTTATTTATCTATCCATTTGTATATTTTTTGTCTTTATTTGTTTAAATTGCTTATTTTTCTCTCTTTAAATATAACATATGTACACCCCAGTCTCTACTATAGTACAGGGTAAACAAGGATATGCCCACACACACAAATAAGAATAAGAATAAAACCCAGCAACTTGCAGTGTTGTGCAAACACAGTCTAAAAGGGGGAGGGTTGGATTTAAATTCCAAAGGGCTCTCCGAGCTCGTTTCCTAGTCCCCCAGTCAGCTATGTGTTTGTGAGAAATCAGCCTTTTTGTCTCTTTGGAAAAAAGGCTAAATCTACATCGGTGGCCCAGTCTAAGTTTGCAATTCTTTGCACTTTCTATTCAGCTGAATGGGAGTGAATGAAGTGGCCAGAGACCCTTTTATTTGATCAGCTCAGTTGCATAAAGTGACGGAATTCTAATGTATTTGCTTAATATCCCGGAGAAGGCTGTTGCTCTGTGGGTGGAGATGCAAACAATACACCTGTTTCTTACTGTTTAGCCATTAGTCTAAATCTAAAAATAAATAAAATAAAATAATTAATGTGTTATCTTTTTTTTACAAGCCTTGAAGTGAAAAAGAAAGGGAGTAAACGAAAACGGGAAAATAAAAAGGGTTAAAAAATTATCTGAATAGAACAGAACTTTATCTAGGGAAAACAGAATAAACAACCCAAACAATAATAACACGAACAAACATTATTTTACCAGTGTATTTTACAGGACAATCTGAAATACACTGGTAAAATAATTTTAAACAAAACGCCAACATTATTATTATTATTATTATTATTATTATTATTATTATTGCAAACGTACGCAAATTTTCGTTGATCCATAGTGCTACTGCCACAAATACAAGCGATATTAAAGTGTATATGTACAATTGCAGGAGGTAATGTGAGGAAGAGTGTGAAAGTGAGCGGCATGAATGAGTGGCTGTCTGCGCTGTGGCTCTTCTACAGGAGCCCTGTGCATCCTAATCAAGCCCGCGTTTCATTCAGCGCTTTAGCCAACTGCGCCTTTTCCAAAAAGCTACAGAATAAACCCAATGTCTAGTGAAGATCCTTCCCACGAGAAGTCTGAAGGTAAGTAAATTAAGAAAATGAGCGAGTTATCAAACCATCATTATTATGCAGATGGATCTGATGCTGTGATGGAATTTCTGTACAACAACAACAACAACAACAATAATAATAATAATAATAATAATAATAATAATAATAATAATAATAATAATAATAATAATAATAATAATGAGTGTGTTTAACTCATATTCGTAATAGTCCGCACTTATTTATAAGCAAGCAAAAATAAAACAAACTAGAAACGGATAAAAAATGAAACAACAAAATGTTTAAGGTTTGCATCATTTTAATGAAAAAATATTCTGATGACCAAGTTTATAATTTAATGCAGACGTTTTGCACACTTTTTTAAAAGCTCGCATGCTTGCAGCAAAACAACACAAAGTTTCGAAAATGCATGCTTTACATCTGAACATAAAAAAATGTTTACAAATTTACGGCATTTAATACACATGGTCACCACGGCTTTAAATTAAATGCTCCACAAAACATCTCCTGTAAAATAGAGATCATCTAAAACATCGAACTAAAAAGTGCATCATTTAACACAATTTTATATCACTTATTTGCAATTATTCACATATATACGCCTTTACGTCACCATTTAAATGTAGTTTTCAAGTTTTCAATATGTGTAGACCCATATGTAAAATCTAATTATGATATAGTTTGGTATGAAAAATAAAAAGTTTTGCTGATCATTTTGTTGTTTTGTGGTACAGTCTTAACGAAGAGCATTAAACTTTGTCTGCACTAGTAACAGACAAAATAAGATTTAAAAATAATTTGTTGCAAAGTTTGCTAAAGGTGCTCACACCAAATGGAACTGTATAAACCAAAGTGATTTTAACTGTCGGTCCTGAATAATGACCTTATTAACACTAAAATTCTGAAATTAAAAGGACAGCATTACTATTGGATTATTAATATTTCCCTCTAATTACAAAAGATTCTGGTAATGTCAGAGTTAAACTCTTTTTTCTTTAGGAAACACTATAAAATATGCCTCTATCTGTACTGAGTCGGTGTACTGAGTCAGACGGAAACTATTTAAAGCAACACACAAAATCGGAAAACACGTACACATAAATTAACAGCACTGCAACACAGATATAGCTCTTGCCTTGATTGTATAGCGGTAGGCTAACATTGTGGTAAACATTTTCAAGGGCTAAAATAAAAATGAAACTTTGGAGAAGGTATTTGGCTACGTCCTACACCGCAAATTGTCGTACTTAATGCGATATGGCAAAAATAGTACGCATGTTGTAGTAAGATACAGGATTATCTGGTGCGTAAAAGCGATAAACACAAAACAAACCCAGACAACTTCTCCATGCCAACCACCTTTGCGTTTATGTAAAGTTGAGCCTTCATGTGAAAACCTTTTTTTATTTATTCAGACTGGGGCATTTTTTTAGAAAGCAGAGTCTTTAGATTGGACTTGTGAAAACTGCAGTAAATCCAAGAGTCAAATATATAAATGTATATGAAACCTCAGGTGGCGTAATATTCTGTATTAAGTACAGTAGTGTGAGGTTTTGGATGTAGCCGAGAAGCTGTCTACAGGCCTTCAGTTCCTTGTCCCGGAAAATTTCCGTCAACTTTGGCCCGCGTCAGTGCACGGCGACAGACTGCAGTGTAGCCGGGCCGCTCAGCGTGTCGCTTGGGTTGGCCGGACTGCTTTGGCCGGTTGCCGTGTGAGGGGATGTGGGGCTTAGAGACTGTGGAGAGTTCGAGAGAAACGCGGGCAGGTGCGGTGGCATCGGCTTGATGGGCACCGGAACGGCGGGCAAACTCTGCGCTCCGTGGCACAGCGACTTGATAGGCACGCCATATGCACCGTAATCGCTTGCCACGGAAATGGGCGCAGCGCTCTCAAGAGCTCCCGCGCCATACACGTGCGGCCAGGCTGTGGCGAGCTGACCGTGTAACGGGTAACCGGCAGACATGGAAGGCATTGTGGAAAAGGCCAGGCCGCCGGGTACCTTGTAATCGCGCGCGATGATGTTCTCAATAGCGAACGGGTGCTTGAAGGTAGACGGCGGAGGTGTGGTCAGGTTGTAGGCGGGTACATGTGGCAGGTGCGCTCCAGTGGCGGCCAGCGCGCTCAGACGCAGCTTTGCATGCTGTTGCTGCAGGTAATGTGCAGCTTCTGAAGGCTTGCTCGGTGCCAAAGGGTCCGATGAGAGCACCTTAAAACGCTTGCGACGCCGAAGAAAGCTGCCGTTTTCAAACATGTCGCCGCAGTTCGGGTGCAGCGCCCAGAAGCTGCCTTTGCCCGGCTGATCTGGCCGCCGAGGGATCTTGATGAAACAGTCGTTAAAGGACAGATTGTGCCTCAGTGAGTTCTGCCATCGCTGTGTATTCTCGCGGTAGTACGGGAAGCGGTCCATGATGAATTTGTAGATCTCGCTAAGCGGCAGCATCTTCTCGGGGCAGCTCTGGATCGCCATGGCCGTCAGAGAGATGTACGAATAGGGAGGTTTTTGGTCGCTGTAAGTGTTTCTGCCCGGGCGAGGCATCCTCTTGACTAAAGCAGCTGTCGAAATGAACAAATCTTAAAGCGAGGCACGAGCATAAAACAACAGAAAAGGCGCAATTTACCGGCTGCCGCTTGTCCAAGTTTCAAGGCGCTAAAAGTTGGGAGTCCGATGCTGCAGCATTCGCTGTTTATGTGAGGCTTCGCTGCTGTCGCGGGTGTAAAAAAAAACAACACAATTCTGCCTCTTTAGATGAGTTGTAGATAAGCTTTAGCCTATAAGCAAATGGCGAACAGTTTTCTCTTCCCGAATCAGACGAATAGACGAGATACCCTCTCTTCTTGCTTGATAAGGTGAGCTAAGTGCCTGCCTCCATGGCCTTCCTCGAACCATCTGATAGTTTTATGTGGTGACATGAGCAGAAAAGACCCCCGGAGCGGCGCTTCATTAATGTGCCACTTCTTTGCTATCACATGACAATCGCCTTGGGAGGAGGAGGAGGATGAGGGGTGGGTGGGAGAGAGGCATAATCTGGTTTCATTTACACCTATTTACACGGACACCTTGGGCCAATAGGAATCATTTCCATTTGAAGACAGAGCAAAGGGGGTGAAAAGGCTCGGCAAACCGGAATTGAACTGCGATGGCACCCAGTAACAGTGTGTGAAGGTATGCGCTAACCTTTCTGTGGGCTTCGCAGGGTGCTTGGTCTGCAATTCACGCGTACAAATGGAGCTACTAAGCAATGGGATGTTTGACATGGAAATTGGCTGGCACTAGCTCTCAGTTTGCATTGTATTGTTAAGGCTACTTTTTTCGGTTTTCTGTCACTACAGAGTTCGCATGACTTTTGCTTTGCGCTTTGTTACGGCTCTTCGGAGCAAAATGCCAATTGCATCGACAAACAAATTTGACACTATCTATACCACGAGGAGATACTGTGCATTTGCATTTGAATCTGTTGTTTGTCTAGTTATTCAATATACCGCATTAGCAGCATAAACCAAAACATATTTCACCCGCATGCTCATTTCTTAAATGTTTATTGCAAACAACATACTTTGCAGCCGTTCAAAAAAAAGTCATGTAGTAAAATCATTGAATTAATGTAACTGAAATTGGAAATGTATGCTATCCAAAAAACAAACAAACACCATAATCTCTCCATAGATCTTTAAATATTAGAGAGGCTCATTATTTCTGTTTTAAATGCGCGTGCACATCCCACAATATTAAGCGCAACACACGGGCACTCGAAAAACCTCTTCATATAAAAAAGGATAGCAAGCATAAATGTAAAGAGACAAAGTATTTGAAAGACAGCATTTGGAATACACAGACTAAAGCACATAAATCAACAATAATAAATATACAATAAAATGCAATAAATGTTGCAAATTAAGGGGGAAAATTATGCCCAACAATCTTCCCTGATACACAAAAAAAGTTATTTTAATGGTAATATATAGTATTACTAAACATATTAAAATACTCTAATAAAGTATGAGATAAATGTAAGAACTGAAATTGGGTACTTGGCTGCGATTTAATATGCGGGATTAGAAGTGGTGCGCAAAAGCATATGCACAAACATCTATACAAAATTTACACAAAACCTCATTGAAACGAAACTTCATGATGCCAGGCAGTCTTTTGTATTCTTGTAAAACAAATTGAAAAGTACTTCAGAAATGCAAATAAAGCCTTTAGGGTGGCGTTGCGAAAACTGTATAAAATATCCATAAGTCAATTATGTGAATGCGAAAACCAAATGGAAGCCTATTTTGAGCAATGGCCATTCAAGCTTTATTTTCCAGAGCTCACCAAGGGCCACCTTTCCGCTTGGTGGATTTGCAATACGAGGGACCACACACGCGCTTGCGGATTTGCTCATAATTTATGCAAATGTTCTTCCATAAATCCACAATGCAACCCTTCAGCTCTCTGACAGATCACGAACAGAATCGGTCACCCAAGTGATTGCAAGTTAAAATACAAGGTTTATTCTGACGCATTTTTAATAGCAGTTTGCAAATTGTGACTGGGGGAGTCTAAAAAGAAAAGACCCGATGAAAAAAAATTGAAGAGACAGTTAATATTAAAAAAAAAAAAAAACGTGAAAGTAGAGGAAAGCCGTATAGTTTCCTGGGATGCAACACAATCTCCGTGTCAGCAACACTTTCCACTTTCCGGGATAGGAAGTCAGCTCCACGCTGCGACTTTAGCACGGCGCTTTTTACATGTCACCATTTCTTTCTCCCTTCATGAAGTAAGTCTTTTAACGTGTCATTCCCCTGTTTGTGTATTGACAGAAAAGGGCCAAAGGATTCCGATTTTCCAGGCTTTTCTTTCCACAAGAAGTCTTCCAAACAGTCCGGGCGACGTCGATCAAGCCAAGCCTTTTGTGAAATAGCAAGTATTCTTTAGTAAACCTGTCACTTCACACCAGCCTTACCAATGTAAAAAATATAGACTTTTTTACTTTTGTGAAATATATATATATATATATATATATATATATATATATAATATTTTATATATATATATATATATATATATATATATATATATATATGTGTGTGTGTGTGTGTGTGTGTGTGTGTGTGTGTGTGTGTGTGTGTGTGTGTGTGTGTGTGTGTGTGTGTGTTTATTTGTTTGTTTGTTTGTTTGTTTATGCGCAACTGGTTCGGGACGGAACAATGCTGTTGCAAAAAAATTAAGACATATTAGTCGGCAGCTGTCATACAAAAAACGAATTAAACATAGTTCATATTGCCAAAAAACCTCATATTTACGCAGTTAACTTTTATTATTTGTTTGTTTGTTTTTAAAACTTTTTTGTACTTTTATTATTTTCTCTAAAAGGTATACATACTATTTGCCTGAACCCTAAGAATGAAACCCGGCATCTCACCCGCCTCCTCCTCTTCGTCATCCCAACTTGGGAATTGGGGTAACAGCAGTAGATCAACTGTACAATGCGTGCGTGAGTTTGGTCATTTGTAGGCTCTGAACAAAAGCTACGCTAAGCCAAATTGCGCTGCACTTGTGAACTGGGACTCCGGCCTTAAGTATCTTTTACAGCGGGGGTGTGTGTGAAGGTGTTGCGGGTAGGCCATAACAATTTTGTATGCGGTCAAAAAAGAGGAAAAAAAAACAAAGGCGCTCTCTGCAACCATCTCAAAGTCGAGTAGTGAGGCGTAACATTCCCAGGGCGACGGGACACAAAAGCTTAAGGTCACGGGGATGAAAAGGGGAATCAAACAGCCACTTTCACACGTCTGCCGTCCATGGCCACTAAGCCAGCACAATGCCAGACAAATGCTGCTCAAAGAGAAGTGAGCACATTCGTTCTGTAATGTGGCGAATGATAGCAAAACAGACTCATTATATGGCATACCAGCGATGGGATGTGCGGTACCACCCATATGCCCGAGGATAGATGAGTCGACGGTTATAGATCAGGGACCCGGCAAGAAGAGCTCAACACATGAACAAAGAGGAACGAAACCGAATTCTACAGCATTAAAAAAGATCCAAATCCCGCCAAGTTAAAAAAAATAAAATAAAAAATAATAATAATAATAAATCAATTGTTAATAATAATTATTTAAAAAACTATTTAAAAAACTATTACTGCTGCTAATAACAATCTAATAATAGAATAAATATATATATGTAATGCTGTAGAAAGTATGATTATTGTTATTTTTATTATAGTTTATTTGTATTTTTGACATACTACATAGTGCTAATAAACTGTAAACTGTAGTTCTAAACTGAGCAAACGAGGATTTGTCTACGGCCTATAAACTGTTATCAAGATTATTTTACCTTAAAGGGCTGTGGCGATTTCTCCTCCTCTGCGATGGACAACAGCGCAATTACACGCATAATTTGTAAGGAAACCTATGAATATTCAGAAGAATGTCAATTAATTATAAGATGTCTTATTTGGAAGGTAATTATTCTCCTATCCCGTCCCACCCAACACAAATTTAAAGAGAAATTGAAATATGATTGAATAACAAATAGGTAAAGCGCATAGAAGCCAATAATTTGGCCGTTTTGCTGTAGGTGGGATGCAGTTCATTTCCCTCAAAGGTTAGCAGGATAAACACGAGGGCTGGCCCATATAGCGACTCCCACATTAGTATGCATGTAAAATTAATTAGCTGCTTCTCGGCGACATCAAACGAAGTACCTGGGAGAACAGCGCCTCCAGGGCATGGCCAACATATGCTGGGATTATACTTAATGGACTAATTACACGAATTAGACATTCATTATACAGCACATCAGGTGTAAAGTGTGTCTCAGATGAGCATGGGGTGGGACGGTGGGGCATCAAGAGGGGGTTTACAAAAAGCCAGGTCAAGACTCATTTGTCTTAAACACTTTTTTGTCCAGAAACTGCAGCAAAGGAACCGAACAGGGGGAAAACAATCCGAAAAATACGAGTGTGTTATTTGTTTACATATTTTTACATTTTACACAGTCTTTTGTGAAAAATGCTAAAAATGTGTAATAACCTATTTTCGTTGATTTCCCTTTATTAAGCAAATTAACTTATAGTGTAGCTTTATAAGGCATATAGCCTAACTTATAAAGTAAACGATGTTTAAAAGCTTTTAAAAACAAAGCTTGTGTTACTGCTGTTTTTGTGTGTGTTTTGTTCCGTAAGCAGCAGTTCCTTAGTTTGGCCATCAGGTGGGGGCAGCTACTGTTTGGTAAAAGGGAAAAAGTCATACCATGCATAAATAAATAAATAAATAAATAAATAAATAAATAAATAAATAAATAAATAAATAAATAAACCACCAATAAATACAATAACACCCATAGAAGCATTCTAGTTTTTACATATGTACAGTAATCTTTTTAATATATTGAAAGATCACAGGGAAAAATCAAGCATTGCAAAAAAATTCCAATAGAAAGAGATTCAGTACCATGGAAAGTTCCATACCTCATATTACACTTGTGAACATTTTTAATCTTTTTAAATATCATCGTGTTCCCATTCTTAATTTAAATTTATGCCAGTGTAACAAGTGTCAAACTGAATGAGAAAAACAGCATATGAAAGGCAAACACATCTGGCACTCCTCAATAGAGTAGATACAGATTGCTGCACAGCTGGGCATTGATGCAAGACTGAACAACACCTTGTCTATGAGCATGTACTGTGTGTAAATCGATAACTGTGAGTGCATGTATGTCTGTGCATATGTGATGTTGCTAAAAGATGCTGCTAACATGGGTTTTGAGGCATCTAGAATCTTCCCAGTTCAGTGAGTCCATATGGAGAGAAAACAGCAGGACTGATGAGCACTTCACCTGGGTTCAGGGTTTGGGCTATCAAGTGTGACTAGGAACAAGGGGACTTCCCTACCCTTCCCCCCTGCATAATTCATTGCAGTCAGGGTGCTCTCCTTAGGTTTGGTGATGGATGACACTGATCCTGAGAAAGAGCTATCCATGCTCAGGCTGCTGACTGATAGCAGTTCACTATAAACTAGCTCCTCTCACTGTGAGCAGCTGGCAAGATAAGAAAAGCCCCAAAACTGGTGGCATGAAAGGCAACTTTACAACATAAGGTACAGAATGAAGATCATGGACACTGACAGCACTGATGCTTTCAAACTTCAAACAAAGCTGATCAGATGACACTTCAGGTCTAATAAACTGAAATACTTTCAAATCTTGTACAGAGAAGTGCTAATGAATAATTATATGAGCTGATTAAAATCCATGCAATGCGTCACCTTTGTCATAAAATATTCTTATTCTTTTGAAAAATTAAAAAAAAATATATAAAAGGGTATATTGTGTGAAACATTTATGAATTAGAGTGGTTTTATTAGATCTTGGCTGATTTCATAGAGAATAAAACTATGAAAGTGTGCTTTGAAATTGATAATAATGGGTGTAGTGTAAAATAGGAGGTAGTCTAATGAACAGAGTACTGAGACACATAGTAGGTAGTCAGTGTGCTTTCAACTCGCATGCATGTGTGAGCACACGCACACGCATATGCACACGCTCTCTCTCTCTCTCTCTCTCTCTCTCTCTCTCTCTCTCTCTCTCTCTCTCTCTCTCTCTCTCTTTCTCTCTCAAATTAAATTTGTTATCCACAACAAACACTAAATTTACACCTCATTACACATTGATCTGTGCTAAGAGTGCGTGCAAGAGTCTTTTAATGGCATAAGAACAATTTCATTCACTTCATAAAACCTTTGGCAAACCCCAGTTTGCTTTAGACATATGCTGAGATTACAACCACCAATTTAGATTCTTTGTACAGTTTGTGCCAAGGCCATTATTCCTTAAGTCAATGTCAAAGACACATTTGCCTAATGTTATCTTATTAACACATTGTACCACGCCAATATGAGGCTCCTCTTGTAAGGCTCGTCTCTTCTTTTTAGGCACTTTAGTAAATAGTATGGCCTCATCTGACGATGAACCCTTTTAATTTGATCAGGGGTGGCAATGACACAGTAGATCTTATGTGTTTCATTGAGAACCTTGATAATGAGGAGGAGGCACTTAGCCAACTGGGACCAGACTTTCCTCTCCGGTATCTGGGGACAACCTACTCTCTCAGGGCAATCCTCATTCCCGTTAAAGATCATAGCCACATGCCACACACCAGCACCTAATTTGTGTGTTTAGGACTTTGTAGAGAGTAACAAGACTGGGTCCTAGACTGGGTTACTCCAGTGTCTTGTTGATGTACTAAATGGAGGCCTGGAAAAGCTCTTCACAGGGTGAACGACTGACCTTTGACATAAAATGTGTTTTTATTTGCATGTATTTCAACTTCAAGTAATGCATTTCAGTCTTGGTACTATTTAAAATTCTGGATTTCAGTCTAATTCCACAGCAGTGAGAGTATCATGGATATCTGACAGCTGTTTGTAAATTCAACAGACAAGGCTTATGTCCATTATTTTTTAACACATAGTAGTCCAAGTCTGACATTTAATGTGTGAGGCAATCACCCCTAGCTAGCAAGACTTTAGACATATTTAGGCAGATTTATTTTTAATGCTGCCTTTGTCAAAGTGGCTTATTATACAAGATGATCTTTGCTAAAGGATAGGCAGAAGACAAGATCATTTTGTTTGAAAGAATAGAAGCACAGTAATATGTGACAGGTTTTCCCACATCACCACATACATTTGAAATACCATGGTTAAATCTTTAAGCTGCTATTCTTGTTTTTTTGTGTGTCAAAGTCAGTGCACAATTTGAATTATAATAATGGAGTTTTTGTACATTATGACAAAGTGGAACTTGTGTAATAGATACAGCAACACTTGCCTAGCCACTCATTGCCTTGTCTGCTGCTGTCTATGTTTATGAGTGAGCATCACTTTAAGCTGTTAGGGCCTGTCACAGACATTCAAATACTTTAATTGGCTTTGATTTACATCAGTCTGAATTAACAGCATTTCCACCGTAGAGCGAAATTAAGGGCCTCCCAGTAAATCATGAAGCCGTTAATAAGGCCATACAAACAGTCAACTAAGCATGACAAGGCTTTTCTCTGGTCCTCATGAGTTGACCAGCTCTGCATGCCTCCTGCTGCAAGGTAATATCCATGACATTTTTGCATGCACTAATTCATTTGCTTAATAAGGAGACAAGCAAACAACGAGCCAGTAATGAGGTATGCTATGAGAATGGCAGTAAGGTCTTATTAATCTGTAACTAATCAAAAGACAGGGTGCCATACCAGCCCCACAAAGTACACTGTGTATTGGACCTTGTTTGTTTTGGATTTGTTCACTTAAATAAACCTTTGCATATGGAAACTCACTTCACTCTTGACTTAGCTGTATCAAGATGGCATGTTGGTAAAGAATACTAATATTGAATGTGATATACTAAAGGTATCTTCATGCTGTTTAATCATTCTAGTGGCCTGTCGTGCCTCTGAAAGCCTGACAGAGAGAAATTCCCCAATGCATATATTACTTTTAAAGGCAAAGTCATATTATTCTGTCGAGAAAATGCTTGCTACAGCTGGAGCACTAAGAGAAGGAGTGAGCATAGTGTTGGGTCTTCATCCATATGGAAATTTTTAAAATAAATCAACACTCAAAGGTGTCTACTTATAAAGGATTTTTCAGCTGAGGGATTGACAAAGATCTGATTTAAGATTGAAAATATGCACTATAAACAGATTTTCTAGTGAGCACTAGCTGATGTAGTGCACATATGCATAATCATACTTCTAATTAATTCCTTATGCATTTCACCAACCTGAACACAATTAGATGAATTGATCAGGTCAACCATGTAGTGCATTTGTAATTAATTAAATAAGAAGGTTCCCAGAACACAGAGACCCATCCCCTTGTTATATTCACCTTAAATAGAAGAAAGGGAATGGTCCAAAGACCAGCTACAAATCACACAGTCATATTTCAGTTGTTCTACGTTTAACAAAAATACAGTCACTGAATAATAGGAAAATATATTAGTAAAATTATTAAAATTCTAAAACATGTCTCTTACACCCTCTTACCATCATAAATCATGTGTGTTCAAGCACAAAAACCTGGATATCAATAAATGTATATATATATACACAGTATATATATATAAAAAATACATTTCATATATTTATATTTCTATGCTGAGACTAATATTTAATGCTTTGTTGCAGAGCCCCGATAACAAGAACAGATGAAAATGGCACTGAACAACCACAATTTGAATAGGCAATCTTAAAGGTCAAGACATCTTCTATTTACGGTTTATGTGCGATACAATCACAGGTTATGGTTCAACGGATTTACTCCCCCTTTAGATATAATCATGATGTACGGTCTATTCATCTAATTGCTACGCACGTAATGAAATGGTCTGCTACGAGTGTCTAAATTGCCAAGAGTAGCAGTAACGAGATGGTGCAAATCTCTTTGGCTCAATGATTGGAAATTAACGTCAGAATTCTATTTGCCATTTTATATTCCAATTTAAAATGGCATACATGAAATGCATCACCAAAAAACAACAGTGTTAAAAAGAAAATGTGCAAGAAACTAGTCAGCAATGAGCTCTGAATACTGTATTCATCTATAAACAAAATCTATAGCTTTATGTAAGCCAGTAAAAGTACCATATATACATTAGTGCTTATTTCATTATATGATCTGTTCACTGGCTTTTAATATGGACTATGAAAACAGAGCACATTTATTTGTATGAAATAAACAATTCAACATCCAGCCCAATAATACCTGAGGAGGGCATTACATTCATAGATTGTAATCTCTTATCTGAGCACAGAAGCACACATTTTGAATCCTGTGACTAATCTGCTTCTAATAAAGTTCTAAATTTATACGTAGTAGAATTTAATACCATTTGCACTACAATATCCTCAGAGACGTCAGAGCGGCCGTGCAGCAGCGGAATATTCTCCTGGGGTTATGAGCAGAAAACCAGAGCGCGAAGATCTGACAAAATGTCAAGTGCCACTGGATAGCAGAAAATACCCGTGTCTCTGTCTGACTTGTGGCCCACTGCGCCTTTAAGGGCCTAACTTCAATAGTTAGGGAAATGTCCAATTCCCCTATCTGGACAAAAACCATTATGAGCCCAAATAATTGACTTTCAAAAACCTGTTACCTTAGCAACAGACAAGTCATGGGTAGTGGGGAAAACATGAGCTCACCTGTAGAAAGCTTTATGAATTTATGAAGAAAATGAAGAAACTTCACTCACATTTCTTGACAACACAAATTAATTGTATTATTTTAATTGTAAACTGAAGTAATGCATATAATTTAAAATTCAAGAGGTTAATAGTGGAACAGTCCTGAACTTTTGTTACTGTCTGTTGAGTCACTTGGAGGACTGGTTACACTCTAAACTGCTTTTAGGTGAGGATTACTGAGTTAATATGTGTGTGTTGCCCCGTGATGGACAGGAATCCAACTAATGGTGTATTTCTGCACTTACACCTGAGATGAATAAATGAATTAGAAGATATCTATACCAATTAAATGTCATGCATGCTCTTTTAGATATAAGCCTTAGAGCTTTTTATACACTGTTAAACTGCAAAAAGCCATCACAACAGCAGCCATGTTGATCACACATCAGGGTTTAACTATGCCTTTAACTGTTTTGCAAATTGGTCCAATTAAGTCCATTAAACTGCTTATTAACCAAATGAACACTGATTACAAAAAAAGCCTCTTTCAAGGGTGCACTGGAAATTAACCAGTTACTGAAATGATTACCGTAATGTGAAGGAGTCTGGCAGTGTTAAATTGAGTCACCAGGGCTTTGCTTCATTACTGTGTTGTAGGTTCTGTGGTGTCTGATGAGTGGCAGCTCACTAAACCATGTGTGAGCACAGATTACTGTGGATTCAGTTTAACATTATAAATCACTGACTGACCTATTAGTAATGTAATGATGCTGAAAAGAATTAGTATTGTAAAAATGTGCATATAAAATGAGGTGAATTGCATGACTGAACAGAAGACATACAGAAAAGCCTTAAATTTAAACCACTTAAAGTGGTAATACAAGCTAAAATCCCACACTGGGAAAAAATTATCTAAAAAAATTATGACTATGTCATTTTTTATAGTTATGCAAGAAATATGATGGATGAATACACAGAACACTCTACATACAGTATTATGGCACAATAAAAGCCACATCCCTATTTGTATAAAGTAGTGAATGATTTTGTTATTGAATATTAAAAAGAGGTTACAACAGTGGAACACTAATAATAAATATGGGATATTAACAGGGAAAAAAATGTCTCAGAACAGCTTGGAACACCAGGCTCTCAGAAAGCTCTGTGGGACCCATGGTCTCATTTTTATAGTTTGTTACAGCAGTTACAGATTGAGGCCAACAAACATTTGGGTAGAGTCTAGTTCTAGCATCGTAAAGATGTTATTTTGGGTTCCTTGTTGTGATGAATGTCATGTATAATTTACAAAAATACAATGTTATGGTTATATAGATAATACAACAATTAACATTTTATGATGCTTATTAAAAAAAAAATCAGAGTATAGCCTGAGTATATTCTATCTCCTAAAATATAATAATTTTCTAATAGCTCTAATAGCTGATTAACACTGACATGAGATAAAAGCTTTTCACTGGTCTTATAACAATATAAAGTACAATTAAATGTCAATATCTAAGTGTATATCACACTACCCCAGAGTTAAAATGATATAGTTATAAAGTATCAGCCATCAAATGATGTGATCATTCTTTACCATCCGGCATGAGATGTGTTATAAGTAGGCAGTTATACTAAACTACAGTTTTGAGAATATAAGCTTTAATAAATAAATATAATAAGAACTAAGCGAGGAATAAAACAAGGTTTGTTTTTGTAGAAAAATAATTAGTGCCAGTGTGATGTGGTGCAGCCCAACACACTGTCTTGCATACAGAATACGGTTTATTTTCTTGTAGTGATGTGTTTAATGCTGTGATACAGCTTCGATTCTCTCAACACTTACATTACAACACCTATAAAGAGTAATTCCCTCATCTCCCTCTTTTTCTCTCTGTTTTGAAAAGAAGAAATGCAGCTTGTGATGTCAGAGAGAAACCTGAAGATCTCCTTTACATGTCTCTGTGTAAGTTATTACTATAGAAATGCTATTGCACTGGAACAAGGAAATAACTTAATTACAGACAGAAATAATACTAGAGCAGCTGTAACAAAATTAATCAACACCAAGAACCATTTTTAAAGGTTGCATATTTCTTCCCTGTGGTCAAAAAAAGTGAAGTGTCATTAAGTCAAAAATAGTGGCATTAAAAATAATAAATGGGGGGAAAAAATCAGGCCTCCTCCATGTAGCAATTAGCTAAGCACCATTATTGTGTAGTAGTATGTGCTGAGACTGGCACGAACGCTTTGGCTGACACTTATGTGTTTGATAAGCCAAGCCTAATTAGACACACTCCAGTTTAATTGTGGAAACCTGACTTTGTTGTTAAAGCTCAACTGGGACCAAAGGCTTGAGCTCTCTGTAATTCATAATGATGGGAAATTTAGAGAAATCAGATGTGCAGCCTGTCCAAAAAAAAAAGTCAACACTCTGTTTAAGCAGTGACATAGCATCCAACTGCTAAAATTCATATGTATTACACTTTAAAACATTCAGGTTTTAAATAGTACAAGAATTTAGATAAATGAATATCATAAGGTTGTAGGCACACTCTAAAACACATATGTATAGTTTTACTAAAATATTTTGTTTTTAATCTAAACATGATTTCATTGCTCATACTAAATTTCATTTCAACAAGCTTAATTAAGCTAAATTTAATTAATTGTCTAAATTATTTAGAGTGAGTGTGATCAATTTGTGTAGTATCTTAATCCAATTTAATCTTGCAAGGATGTAGGCAATGGCAGGAAGAAATAAGTATAGTATTAAATTAACCTCATTAAATCATGTGCAGCAAAATAATGCAGTGGGTAATGGCACTGCCTCATGCCAGCCATCCCAAGGCTCAATCCTGAGCTTAGGTAAGAGTGCAGGGTTCAACTTTATTCAGGACCTAAATATATGATCAAATATTTTAGCAAATTTATTTTTATTATCTAAAACATTGCACACAAACAAATCATTAATGTACACTTTAGATTTTTTTTAAATCTTTTAAATTCTTTTTTTTACTGTAGCTCTTTATCAGTTAAATGTAAAGAAACAATATGATGTGAAAATAAAATCAGCAAAGTAATGCTGAAAAAAAGCTTAAGAAAAGCATCCTTCTGTTAATTTGAAGCAGAGTATGACATCACTTAACTACAGTATAATATACAGCGGAAATGTATATGAGGCATTTGAACATTACTGTGTGTATGTATTTAAACCTCGTTAATGAATCTCTACAGGAGCTAAACCAACTCTGATAATACAGCTCAATAAATGAGGTCAGGAAAAAGCATTTCATTTTGGGTGTCAACATGATTAATCATGCACAAAAAAAGATACCGAGACCCAGTCAAGGTGGCGATAAAGAAAGCATTTTGCATCTCAGCAGTCCTGGCAACAAGACAAGCAGTTAAGTGAGCCAGCCCATGCAACAGTATGAATATTTAATTAATAATTAGTCATGTAATTCCTCCTCAGGAATTATTATCCCTAGAACTGGTTTGTGAATTTAATTATTAGCAGCCTTTTTGTTTCCATGTCCCCCTCATTACTGTCAGGATTGATATAACATAAACTTCATTAAAAATTAAAGTAAGAGTCTTAATTACAAGGCTACCCTGACTGAAGTTAGAATTAGCCAACTCAGTGATGTGCAAATGAGAGCATTATTTAAGAAACACGCTGGAAGTAGTTATGCTAATTTAGAGGGTTCACAGTAGCAGACCTTTTCACTTGCAGTTGCATATTCATTAAACACACTATGCAAATTTAATGTAGCAGTCTTAGTAATGCCTTGTTAATTTATTCAGATTTATTGAGTACGACTTGTAAAAAGTACCAATTTAATTACTCGATCTCCTTGGGAAGGTAGCAGGATATGGCTGAGGTTTTTAAACTGTGTAAATCAGAATTATTGTGCTTTGATGGAGAAAAGGGGGGATAAGAGGACACTGTTTTAATAACCAGGTTTAATAGACGTATTTGATTTACTTAAGATGCACACTAAGGAGAACATCACTTAAGTCCTTCTCAAGGAGGGTGAAGGTAGGGAAGTGTGTGAAAATTGTTTTGGCCAAAGATATGAATGAGGAAGCAGGTTCTTATGACATTACTGAAAAAGAAATTAATAAATAATGGACAGCAGAGCAGCTTCAGTCCCTCCGACGCATCTAACAACTGCAGAGATAAAGCGAACTGTGACAAATGGCACGTAATTTTCTGTAGTCAAACAGACTTGTCTCAACCCAAGCAATTTCCTAAAGCAAATCACTGAGGAAAAAAAAACTGCTGCAATGTAATTCTTGAACTGCAAAACCAGTTTAGTATATTATCTAATAAAAAGAACACTGTCAAACAATTAAAACTCAGGCACATATTTCTTTTTCTCGCCAAACTGTTTCATTCATTTGCCTTTCTGTGCAAACATCCCCATGGGAGGCAAGTTAGAATGCAGGCTTGAATCTGTATGAGTCTTTCATTGGATTTACAGCTTGTTTTTTTGTCTTAGGGATTTCTTTGAGCTGATGGCTGACACATCTAAAGAAAACATCCACCAAAAACACAACTTTTATCTTCCTTCATCTTCAAATGCATTTTGACTTTACTCTATACTGACACTTCAAAACAGACATTAAATAGAAAACACCCGACTGTATTTTTTCCCAGATCTGAATACGTCCAACTTGTCTACTCCAAACTTAAATCCATGGCTGGTTGTTAATGACTGGATGCTGGTCTCCAGAGACAGCTGTGGAGCTAGAAAACATCCCCAAGACTGGAGGCTAGCAGAGCTCAAAGACCACACAGCCTAGAGTGGATCCACAAAGCCAGAAACAACACCGGCCACCAGCCAGAGAAATTTTGACACCCCAGGATCTAATTATGCACTGCCATCACTTATATCCTCTCTCTTTCCTCCAGGAGAAAGCTCCATAGTCCATCCACACACAGGGTGCACAAACACTGGGGGGAAGCAGATGCGGATCCTCTTCAGAAGACGTGAAACTACTGGAAACATGTCACATCTCTCAGAGAAACTATTGTTAAAACTCGTATCACAGAGGATGCTAAATAAAATGTCATAGAAAATGTTCACGCAGAAATCTGTACTAATATTAAGTCATTCTTTCAAATTTGGTATTGCACCATATTAAAATGATTTAATAGTACACATGACATTTTAGAAGCTTCACATAACAGTGTAAGATTATACGACACTGTACGAAAATGTAATTTCGTGTATCTCACTAATTAACTGATAACCACCCCCAGGATATGGATGTTGATTCAAAACAGCCAATAAAATAGCATCTAGTTTGCTGTGTTAACTATTTGCATGAAAAGTAAATAACACTAAGAAAACAAATGAACCACAAGCACCCAGAGATTTATATAATCGTACAGTATGTCGCCTCTAAAGCATTTTACAGATGCATGCAGATGGCTGCGTGTTGTAGCATCATAAAAACTTAAGATTCAGCACATAAATTTTAAATTAATTAACACAATATTTTCCTATTCTATCCAAAGAAAGCATTTGTCCTAAAAATGTGTCCTGAAAAGAATTTAATACATGAATATGCATGGTGTCTTTGTAGATTAATTATCTATGTAAGGACCTCAGAGATTTCAGCACAGTAAATCTTCTGGATCTGCCCACACATTAAATCTTTTCTGTTCAGGCGTTTTTAATATATTTGTTTTATACATTATCTAATAAAAGTAATCTCTAAACCTCTCCTATTAAGCTTTTCACACAAGTAGACAACACTGTCAAAGTGAATTGATGAGGACAAGTGCACTTAATCTTAATTAAATCCATCACTGTGTATGAGTGTGTTGGAGAGGGAGAGAGGGAGAAAAAAGAAAGAAAGAAAGAAAGAAAGAGAGAGAGAGAGAGAGAGAGAGAGAGAGAGAGAGAGAGAGAGAGAGAGAGAGAGAGAGAGAGAGAGAGAGAGAGAGAGAGAGAGAGGAAGATTGATAGGAGTGTGATGCTCAAAGGGTATCAGATGTACCAACATAAAATGACAGCAATCTGGATGTATTTCAGTTTCAGGATCAACAATGGCAATCAAATCAGATTGCAAATTAATCTGAAATAGTTAATGACTAATGACCAGTGAAAAGCTTTTATCTCATGCCAGTGGTAATCAGCAGGCTGGGTCTGTGCTATCAGAAAATAACTAAAATAACTGATAGCAGAACACAGCACAAGGGGTTCATTGCTAGTACACATCAGCATCCAGCAATCACTAGCTATAGGTGAGAAAAAATTAGTTAAAATAGGTGACTGAAAATAATTTCTCTTAGCCAGGATGATATGCTTGATGACAACCCTATCTTAGTCATTTTAGTACAAGGATTACTGATGCAATTGAAAAGTAAAATAATACTTTACCTACAGCTGTAATAAAGAGCTCTTTTGGGAAAAAAAAGCTCTCTTTAGCTAACTGACTCAACCCAAGGTCACAAAAGCTCACTGACACTGTTATAAGGAACAAGCTTAGAAAAACAACTTATATGGCTTTAAAAATAAATAAATAAATAAATAAATAATATTTAAGTAATTAATTGATTAATAAAGAAAAAGCAATTAATGGATTAAAATGCTTCTAGTGAAATATTATTTATTTATTTGTTTGTTTGTTTGCCAAACTGATCAAACTTATGATCTGCACGTGTCTTTATATCCTTGGTTGTGCACTATATACTGCTGTATTCTCCTCAATTAACTAGCTTTTTGAAAGACCCAAGTAGCAGCCTGTTTGTATCCTGAAGGAGTGAAGGCCTGAGGGCCAGACTCTCTGCAACTCTCTGGCTGGTGCACTAGCCTGAGTGCCTGCCTGCCTGTAATTACCCCGGCTCTGTGAATAATAGCATTCCCACAAGCCTTGCAATGCTTTGATAGAGATGAGATTAGCTTAATCAAGTCCATGGGCTGGGTGAAGCCTCTGAATTTCATCATCCGGCCCCTCCAATCAGCTCCACGCCTCCAGCCCATCTGCCACCACTTGCTCCATTCAATACCTTGTTAGTTTCACACGTGCTAACTATGCTAAGATGGGATATTACTTACTGTCTTCTTCCTTTATGACCATTTGTAAATGGACCGTTTCAGCTATATAAAATGTGCCGTTTACGATTTTCTTTGCGATTCATCATGCTATGATACTCTGCTGACTAAATATGGCATGAAAAGTGGGCAACTTCTGCTTTAAAATAAACTGCTCAGACTAGAGTAGTAGGATGGCACGTGTAAAATATCACACAGTCAAGGAGAATGTTCACGTACAAAAAAGGTGTTTTAATTTCCATATGCTGAAATTTGACAGAAATTAGCATCAAAATGAATGGATCAAAAGAATTGAATCAAAGGAGACTGTTGCTCCTGTGTTGCACCATAATGCAGTACAGAAGATCCTGGAGGGTCCGCCTGTTAAGCTCGGGGATTAGTGAGGGTCTATTAAAGATTTAAGTGGTGGGTTTAATTTATTATCCCAAACCTACAACTGTCACTACCATGGATATTCCCTTGTTCCTTCAACAGCACAGACTGTCAATAGTTTTCACAGAGAACAGATTTATGGGTTTATAAATAATGTATGTCAATGTTTTATGTTCAAATTGCATAATTGTTTGTGTTTGCATCTCATTAGGGGTAGTTATTCCTTAGGGACAACTGAACAAAAAGCTATTTTAAAAAATATAAAAAATTTTAAATTATTTACCATTGTTTCATTATATATTACAATCAAACTTTTCACCTTGCTCATTTTTTAAAAATTGAGTTTGAGTAATTAAGGCAAAAGAAGGTTAAAATACAAAAAAGATTTGACTGAAGAATATATGGCCACAAACATCCACAGTTTTATTTTTTGACAATCAGGTAATTAAGCATTAAAGAATAATTCATGACCTTGCTCTGCAGAAAATCAACTCAGATGAATCTCACATGTGTAACTAGAGTTGGTATGTTTAAGATCGCTTAAGCACCTATCGTAAGAAATATCAACATTAAATTACTCACACTAATGCATTTACCCCCGAGGCGCTCTACTTTTCCCGGCAACAAATCATTTTTGTCAAATCTGACAAATACACCCTGGGCTGAGAGAGACTGAGGAGTGTAACACGGGGTGGGGACACCAGCATCTGCTCCATCTCTGACTAGTACAGAACCCAGAAACTTCCAAGACTAGCTGGAGTAAGCAAGCCCCCTAAATTTTGTCCCTGTTTTGACTTTCACACAGCCTCTGTTCACACAAGACCCCGTGAATAGAGAGACAATACACCATAGCAGAAGATGACTTGAGAGTCATTCATCAAAACCAGACAGAAGATTAATTATGCACCAAAGTCTGATTTACCCCAGTCTCTGTTCATCCCAGTGTTCATCCAGCCTCAGGTAAGGTGAGGTGAGGGTCCTCTAAATTGGGGGTTTTGTGTGTGTGTGTGTGTGTGTGCGTGTGTGTGTGTGTGTGTGTGTGTGTACATTAGCTACAGAATTACATTAAAGTAAAAATCATATTTCATTTTTGAATTGAATGAAATGTTAATCGATTCAATGGGCCTGAATTTTGCATGTCATGCAGTTCATATGAATATGGAAACACTATTTAAGCAAAAATGAGCATCCAAGTACATCCTGTGCAAAAAAAAACCCTATCAGTGATACCAATTAGCTTAAAATACACCAGTCACTTTGATGAGTCAAGTTCATCCTCAAAGCTAAAGTGTTTAAACACAGCACATTGATATTGACATGGTGGATAAATCTTAGCCTCATCGAGTTCATGGTGAATATGTTTATCCCTGTCAGTTTTACGGTTTGCGTAGGCATACAACATTCTGCATATATATCACTTCTCTAAACAGCTATCATACCCCACAAGATTGATGCATACAATCTGAACTTTGAGGAGGGGCTAATGGTTTTGCATTGCACTCCCATTTTTCCTGCTGACGAATCCTGAGCAAAACGCTCCCTACTTCCCATTTGTACATATAAAGATCATGCATTAAAAACACACACGGGTGAATATGCACGCCCGTTCGCATGTGCGTTCACACAGCACACACAGATGTACGCAAATTTTAATGAGTTCATTAGCCCGTTGTATCCTCTCTCTCGTTTGAGCAGGTCAAGCTGGTGATAAATGTTGTGTGTGGTGTGTAGCTTGGGGGAAGGATTTTAAGAAGCAGAGGGGGATCGAGAGAGAAAAAAGAGATAGAGGGACTAAGCATGGATGCTGGAAAGAAAAATAAGAAAGGATGAATATGTGGGTGGTGGTAGGGGGTGTGGGTGGTAAAGAACAAGGTGTTTAGCTCACCAGAGAATTCTTTTCTGCCCGAATGCGGCATGGAGGAGACATTAGGAATTTAATGTGCTATTATTCTCCATTGCCCCCCTAAGCTTTCAACATCTGTCCTGTGGGTCTGTGCAGTAATAGGCATGGGCTTTAGGACCTGTTTCTCTGACAAGACACCACACTTACAAGGGCCCTTGACATGCCAGCAACTTAATCTGCGACTCCTTCCACAAAATTGACATTGTCTAGAGAGTAAAGCAATCAGCACAACTGGTATTACAGAGCATTTATATTTGAGCTGGGCATTCCAGACAGACAAATCTTGACCTTTCCAAGAAACCCTGCTGCTATCTTCCATTTCCCTGCGTGTGCCTTTCCGAACTTCCTTGAAGAATTATGTTTGTCATTGGACTTTGCTTTTCTCAAGGCTGTCTGTGGGTTTAAATTCACAGCAAGCAATCTTTTACTCCTAATACCACTGTGGATTTGGGGCTGAAAAGAATGAGAGAGAGAGAGAGAGAGAGAGAGAGAGAGAGAGAGAGAGAGAGAGAGAGAGAGAGAGAGAGAGAGAGAGAGAGAGAGAGAGGACAATAGATGAGGGGGATATATTCTTGCTCTTGAAGGATGGCAAGAGACATTCATCTCTGGACAGTTCCGATTTCTCTGAGTGATTTAGCTATTTGGGGTTAAGCTCTCTTGGATATTTGGTATGAAATGTGGTAGAGAGTGGACAAATGTGTCCACCAAACACCAACTTTCATTCGCACATCGCTTGTACCCTATTTATCAAAAACTGGAACCTGCTAAAAGTAGCAACATTAAAAATTAAATCAACAACACACCTAAAACAGCACATAAAATACAATAAAGCATTTATAAGGACAGTTAAGTCTTCGCAGTATAGCTCATAGTTTACTGTACACTTTATTGTCAGTATTTATAGTCTTTATTGATTTTGCACTGTCACTGTGTTATTTATCATCGTTGTCTGACATTCAGGTGTAAGCACCATCATTCTGAGAGATATTTCATTCCAAGCATTACATCTGTCTGTGATGAGACGGATGACAGTAAAGACTATATGCTATATAGTGACTACATGGAGCTCCATAGAGTGGTACAGTAACATCACACCCCATGTTAGACTGGATCAACCTACATAAATGATAAGCAGGATTTCAACCAGCCTGGGATACAGAACAAAGCCCATCAATGGATACAATCTGTGAATGGATTTTGGGAATGTCCTGTTATTTCCAGATTTCCAGTCTAAATTGTTAACATATAATATATTGGGTTTAACAGATTAGGATAACACGGGTTTATTTTTTTCTCAATTATCATTCTATAATTCCATCACAACTAAAGAAAGGTTGTGTTTTCAGAGCTAACAAAGAATGCTATGCTCCCACCAAAAGCTCTATCCAAACTGCAGTGATTTTCTTAGTTCATAGACACTGCTTTAATTAAGAGGGGAGTGTCCTGGAATTGGACACATAAAACAATATTTGATCATCTTAAAAATTTACTAAAAAAATGGAGATGATGATTGATTATATGTATGAAGTATGTTTATTTATCCCCTGACAAATTATACATAGTATGGGCTATTATTCAATATTTCTAATAATTATTTTATTGATCCCAAAAAGACTTGATTTAACCAGTAAAAGCTAAATAAGTCAAAATATAAACATATCTAGATATCTGCAGTTTATGCAAGCTGTATAAACCGACCTGCTGTTCATCATTAACAGCGCTGTTATAATGAGCTCCTGTCTGTCTCTGCTGTTCAGCTTTGTAGTGTCACTGTCATTTATACCAGCCGGGTTGAATGCTTCATCATGCGCTCAGCTACGACACAAAACTGACCACAAGGGATTTGAGCGGCAGCTAAGCTGAGCAGCCATTCATATTTATAAGTCTGGCAATCTCGCTGAAGAAGGAGGGAGGACATTAACGCCATCAAACGAAGCAATTTACAACAAACAGCCTTAAAGAGATAAATGTGTTGCTTTTATTCACATTTAGCCTTTGATCCAACGTGAGTTCCTCAAATGTGGCCATTAGATTCGGGTGATTTGGATCATGTGACAGGTGACACGTTTTTGTTAACATTTTTTATACTAAGAAATTGAGGCCTAGATATGTGTTCTTAAAAGTGGTGTTGCTGAATATTTTTTACAATTTCACTGCATATGCTTTTGGAAAAATGAGTTGTCTGTATTTTTGGGATGGTTAATGGGTCCAGTTTTCAAGGTTTGTATGCACAGTAAGTGTAAGAAGACGATTTAAACATTTATAATAAACATATAAACATTTCATAAGTTTCCAGAGTGATTCTTTCCTAGTTAGTTGGAATATCAGGACAACAGAAATGAGGCTCAACAGAGGCTCTAAATGTAGTCATCAGTACAAAAAAATTAAAACGACATTTACTAATATTACATTTTCACATTAGCTAAGTTTTATTCAGACAAAACAATTGGCTTAATAGGCACAACAAGTAAAAAAAAACACAAATTTTATTCACTATTCTCTCAAAGCAATTTATACAAATCTAGCCTAATGGTTGATAAATCCGATCGAAAGGTCCCCAAATCTCCCCTCCGGGCTGTATTGAATATACTCTCCTGCTACATTAAATATTAATATGATAGTGAAAGGCTTGTTATGTTCTGCCAAAATACTCCAAAACAAAACAGAAATACCAATCGACATAAACGGCAATGCAAATACTAACGTGAGCCCTGTTAACAAGGGGCATCAGTTAAAGCAGGAAAAACAGAAACAATCTCTTTTCTCTTTTGTTTTACACAAAAACAACACATCCTCTCCTCTGTAGGACATGAGGATAAAAACAACACCAGCCTATCTAAACAGTTAACAGATGGCCAAAGCCTATGTCTTTAAATGCTGATTCTCAGCAGCAATTAAAAGTTTTTGCTTGTCGTTTCTCTCCCCAAGTGCAGACTGCAAACAGCACAAGAGGTCAAATATCTGCGAGGGAGAAAACTGAGAGGCGAGCGACTCATCTGGCGCAGAACAGGATGCCTGTTCACCTGAATGGGCGCCTATAATCACCCAACACCTATGTGAATAATTAGCGCAATAATTACCGACCCTAAAACAAAGCTGTGTGCCGCCCTTTTATAACACCGGCAAGGATAACAGGTGTTGCCTGTGCCTGGGAGGGACAGAGATTAAAGATTATTTCACTATCCTGTGTCTCCTTCTGGCTAAAGTCATCTTCCATTTTCGTTACTCAGGCATGCAGCAGGGCCACGCGGGGCCTCGTTTTTTTGGTCTGGTTTAGCAGTTTTGGGAGCAGGGGCATTCAACAAGAGAGAATGACTGTTGTTTAATCTGGGAGAGCTGATATGTCCTTGAGATTCCCGAACATCCTGTGTCCACATCACCTGCAGCCATGTGAAGGTTGTTTTTCTCTTCCCAGCAATGTGGCTAATGAGTAGTACTACAATGAAAATGTGTGTGTGTATTACAGACAGGGAAGAGAAGGTAAAGCGGTGTGAGCTAAAGCAGTGCCTACAGTGAATTATGCATTGTTATACAGTGCTTTATTATAATAAAAATAAATAATTATGGTCCATAGATTTTTTTTTTGTTTTGTGCTTTTTAGCCAAATTAAATCAGAGAGCCAAGGGATGTTTGTTCTTGGTGAAAATACTTAAAAACGCACTACTATCATTGCTTCTTGGGTACCCTGGCTTTCAGTGTTTGTTATTTCGCTTTTATGTGTGTTTTTGAAATTACTTCAGCAGGTATAACGGATCACATCTAAGGAGTGATTTTATTTTCACGAATTAATGAGCCGTTGCTTGACTCATTGCACTAAGAGGAGATTACGGTTTTATTTCTCAATGTAAAACCAATTTTTCTCTGAGCATTTCTGTGCACATAGGCAGATTATTAATCATCCATTGCGATGACAAATTATATACACACAAGAGTCTTAGGTCTGAGACTAATACATGCCTTTAATCTAAATTTCCACGAGAGATGTGGCATTACATTCCCTCTGTAGTCAGCGCTGCCCAGGGAATCCTGGATCCCTCAGTCTAGAAGGATGAGGCAGCCACAGTGTTCTTTGTCATGATTATTTCTTTCCATTCATCACTAAGAGCGCAACAAAGAGCCTCTCTACTTACAATTTAAATAAGGCTTTGTGTGACACTTTCCGTGACAAGCTGATGTATCCATTCAGCGTCGGGCAGAATATGTGCATGTCTATGCAAAATCAAGATGAATGTATGGAGAGAACAGACAGCAGTTGATTAAGGTTCAAGAAAGTGCACTCTATCTTTCATGGTATCCACTTGTCTTATGATATCTTATCATTAGTTTCCCTGACAATGATTTAGCAGTTGGTATAGCTTGCATTGTCTTTAACAGTAACCTTCTTTCAAAAACAGCTTCCATTTTTCACTTCTGAAGTGTCAAGCACAAAGGGCGCGTGGGCAAATTTGGACACTTCCGAACCATGGCCTCCGTGTCCTGACAATGGCAGACGAGTATGCAGAATCAGGATGGAGGACAGAGCTGTATGTATCCATAACATTTAGCTGGTCACAGAGGATAACTGAGCCACCGCTGAAACATCACCACCTTTAATTTCTTTGGGGAGAATGGGATTCAGGTTCTGTTGCCAAGCTGTTTTTCCCACTTCTCCTATTCTTTGCCCTTTTGCAATTTCACCACTTCAGGTCATGGCCTCCTGGCTGTTAAATAAGAACCAGGGTAATGTCAGCATGTAGGCTGGGGACAGGATGAGCGTGTGCCCCGTGCTCTCTCTCTCTCTGGTGGGCAGCAACTGGCGCAGAAAGTCACCATCCATCTCTAGCACAACACTAATGATGCATCCTAAAACAGAGGAGACTTTGTGCTAAGACCCAGTTTGCAGGTAATTCTCAGCTTCTCCCTCAGCTCTAAAGCCGGCAAAGTACAAAAACACAAAAAAAAAGTGCCTCCAGCATCCCTACAAGACACAGGCAATGTGTTTGATGTCCTTACAGCCCCAGTTCAAGCCTGTGGTTGTCTACTCTGAGCTATGCTTTGGAGTTTGATTTAAAACTGCTCCTTTTTACCATTTTTCACTCGTTCTCTATTTTGAACTTTCTGGATCCATATATTGAATAATAAAAGTCTTACAAAGCAAATGCCCCTTAATAATACTTTGAAGCTATTTTTCAACTGCTGATTGTGCTTAGTTGCTCTCGTTGTGGGAAAAAACACTGAGGAACTTCTTAAGCAACATACTCCAGGAGACTTCTGTGATATTTAACAAATTTTATACAATTTATACAAGTTAGCCATGTTGATTTACTTTTCCACTGGGAATATTTATAGATTATAGACAACCGTATAAAGATTATTGAAAGAAGAGCAAGCCTTAAGGACACATTTCTAATCTGTTAAAACATAAAGACATAAATTTACATTTTATATATTATAAACATCATCAACATCTATAATGAACAAAGCATTTAATTGGTCAGTATAAATATATAACCTGTAATAAAAAAAAATAAAAAAAATAAACATTATTTAATAGTTAATCAAGCACAGTGAAAAACTATTTGCCGTAGTGGAAGGTTCTACCTTTAGAACCTTCCACTACGGCAAATGTCAGTTTTTCACTGTGCTTGAGTAAAATTTGTGCAGGGAGACATAATATGTTTGCCTTTCAGTTCAGTTAGTTTACAAAAGACCTTGAAGACATATTAAACTGCTGCTATCCATTATAAAATGACACACTTTTACATTGCCATAAGCAGCAGTGACAAAGAGGAGAAGGAAAGTGTCATTTTTATTGCCTTGGTATGACAGACTGGAAGAAAAACATGCACACACACACACACACACACACACACACACACACACACACACACACACACACACACACACACACACACACACACACATACACACACACATACACACACACATACACACACACACACACACACACACACACACACACACACACACACACACACACACACACACACACACACACACACACACACACACACAGTCTATTAAAATCATCAGTCTGTAGTGTATTTTACAGAAGGTTTCAGAAGCATAAAAGGACACAGTTCTAAAAAACTAAACAAAATGAAATAGTTCCAACAGTATTTCCAACAGTATTTACACACACTACATCGAGGACCAACAATGCTTAGCTGCTGAAACAAACACGACATATCAAGAAACACACAGCATTATATACTTTATAACATATTCTAATGGACACGGTGACCATTAATGGTCTCTTTTCCATAACCATGTGGTCTATCATTTCATCTAATTTGCCTAACAATAAAAGGGCCAATTAAAGCATAACTGCATTACTTTGTTAATAAAGCAGACAGATTGACTCTAGGGAGCACTTCATTGGTAGTTAATTATGCGCAATGGTAGTCCCAGATCCACTGAGCAAATGTGAAGCTATAAAAGCGTTATAGTCCTGACAATTCCCACTCATGGCCATACACACAGTTAAATCCAACGGTTGTGCATATTGCTAAGGCCAGAGAGACACTCACTGAAGAGAAATGGAGCAGTCTGCAATTGTGCAGCTACCTCAGAGAGTTGCGGCACGTTCGTTTTTTAAACTACAATGAACAAAGGAACAATAAAAGAACGGTATTCTTGCAATAGACGCTCTGTATGAAGGGGTCATTCTCAGGGCAGAGGCAGAATGGTGCTGATATACTCTAAAACAATCCATGACTTCGTTCCCCCCAAAAAGGTCATAAATTCAAAGAATGGTTATTTTAGTCAAACATAAGCTATATTTGTGTTTTTTTTAGATGTTATAGTGGAACATTCGACACTGAACCTGTCACTATGTTGAATAGTTTGACCCTGAGTAAGTCTGGCTGCACTCGCTGAGTTGGTGTCCTAATAAAGAGGCATAGAGTCTTGTGTGAATAAGGGCTTCTAGCAAGAACGTGACATTTTGTCAATACTATATTGGCATTCCACTTAACCTCTGAGACAGGAGGATCATTTTGTTGTTGCAGGCTAGTAAATGGGTTGTTTGTATTGCAGTTCTCTCCAGAAGACATCTGTATTATGTATGTAATTAATGACTTTCGCTAACTAAATTTACTGACTTTCACCTCATGCTATTTTTCTTATTCTAGGAAGAAAAAGGGGAGATGAATACAAATGAGTTGAATCACTAAATGAGATTAATGAACTGTTTACACTTGCTTACTCTTATACTTAATATGCATATCAATGTGTGTTAATTATTATTAAATAAACCATTAGAATTATCGTTCTTCTTTCCCAAGTGTGATCGATGCAGTAAAAGCCATCATTCTGTAAAGAATGGCATCAGTTACAAAATAACTAACAGTAAATAAGCAACACTAACAATTTGAGAGACAGTTGTTGTTGTTTTTTTTAAGAATTGTTTGTTGTTGTTTTTTTTTTAAAAAAAGGTTTAAAGAATAGACATATTCATATTTCTCTATTCAATATTGCTGAGTACCTGAAAGTAATTCTAGCTGATCTTGCTAGTTAAAAAATTTGCTATTGTTTTATTTTTAGAATTTTATCCAATTCAGTCGGTCATTACTAGGTTTCCCCAGCTGTACAATTTTAATAGGTTGTCAATTACTGTTATTCTTACACATTACGTTCGGTTACAACCCCGTGTCATAGCACACTGCTGGAGAGCCGTCTGTGATAAATGATGCTTGAAAAGCACTCAGATCAGTCACTGTTAGGGATCTGACTTCAAGCGCACTGGGACAAGTCTATTTCCAAGGGTTAATATGACATGCCCTTTCCCAAAAAAACAGGAATTTAAGCATATCAGTCTGTCATTTGGAAACCTTGGGTCATTGGTGTGGTGATCGATGAGAGATTTTGATGCTTATATGTTACAATGTCATATACATCTTTATGGGATTATTCTTCCTGCCCATTATTCAAGCACACCGGGGAGTCTGGGGCTCTCACAATTCAGACAACAGAAACTGACACTGACAGCCAGGTATGGTCTTCTTAGCAACCTGCCCTAATCAAACAGCATTGAATCAACAGCATTCAATCATTAAATCAAGTCTTATATAGCATAAAATAAAAATGTTATTTATCAATTGAATATTATGCACTGTTTTAATTATTATAATTATTATTAGTAGTAGTAGTAGTAATAGTAGTAGTAGTAGTAGTAGTAACAAAAAAGTATTACTAATAATTCTTTTATTATGCATTAACAAACTATTTGAATATTATGCATTCCTTTTAAACAGTATGTGTAAAAAATAACCTATTATTTTTAATATTGCTGTTGTGGGATTCAAACACTACTACTACTACTACTACTACTACTACTACTACTACTACTAATAATAATAATAATAATAATAATAATAATAATAATAATAATAATAATAATAATAATGACAGTTTTAGTTTCCAGTAGATATACACACACTACCATGTAATATGTACACTGAAAATTTTAAATGCACAAAAATAAATGTGCTCAAATTAACTAAAAAATAAAAACAATGGTGGAGACAAAGGTGAGTTAATATGTGACTTGTCACACGGCCTGTTAGATTTGTTACTTTACTCTTTACGGTAAACTTTCTTTTTTTTATGTCTTCTGGTTAAAGCTAGGGGAATTGTGTCTATCCTTTCTGAAAAAGAAGAAATATTGTCTTTTAACAGCCACATAAAAGGAGAGATGCTGCAAGCCACTTCAGCACTGTGGAACAGCCTGCAGGGATTTAAACCGAGGAGCACAGACTCGAGCAGATTTAACACCATCACACACACAGCACAAACTTCAAATGGTAGCAAATAGTTATTATTTTCAAAAAATTAAGAACTTCTCTTCTACCTATGAAGAGTGATGTTAAAATATTGAAAAAATACATTAAACATTACATTTCTGAATACGTAGTGCATCTGTCTCCAGCTAATTGAGATGCTAGTAAGAATGTTAGGGCTCAGGAGAATAATTTGTCAGTGAAAAAACACAGAATGGTCCAATTTATTGCTTGCTGCAGGCTGAGACGTTCCCACAGTCTTTGATCAACCTTTTTAGGTCAGTATGACTTGAAATACAGAGAGGTCTCAGAAAAGCGAGAGAAAAGATTGTCTTTTTCCTTAAAGAATAGAATAAGTATTTTTGTGGTTGTGCACTGTTTGGTTGTACAGGATTTGATGAATTCTTCATAGAACTACAGGGGCTTAAATAGAGAAAATTTACCTATGCAGTTTATTTGAAATGATGCCTAGGCAATTAGTAAAACATTCATGATAGAGCGAATGCAAGTTTAGCTGCCAAGCCATCACAGAGATCACATCAGATCAATGGACATGCTGCAGATTATTAATAGACTTTTCTCAAACAAAACAGTTCAAACAGGTTTGTAGTTGGGGTAAAAAGTGAGTAGACGTAAATCTGAGGCAACGACAGTGTGCTTGTCAGTTCAATATGACAATTTCATTCAAAGATACAAACGTTCTAAATTCGTACCAATTTTGTCCCCAAAGGATTTTTTTTTCAGTGAATGCAAATGTATATTTAATTTTAAATCCCCAAAACACTTTTACTCTACTGACAAACTAGTATTGCTGAATATTCAAAGAATGATGCATACATTCAATATTTAACAAACTTTGAAAGTTTAAAATATTGTATTTAGTGTGAATTATTAAACATTTACAGTGTTAAGACAACTCAGGTTTCTTTTTTTATATATATATATTATGCCGATTTTTTCTGTTCTAAACTGGTATAAAGGTGTTTAAAACTCCTATATAGTTGCCTATATAATTCTAGTGTTTCTAAGTCTAACTAGATGTTACTTAAACTGTCCCCTTATAAAAAATCACCCTAATATGCACGAAGGGTTTATGAGATATAAGACGTAGTTCATTGTTTTAAATTCTCTCTCCATATTCTGCTTGTTAGTGTCTGGCTAACCTTGACAGTTTTTGGAGCTGCAAGCTTTCACAGGGCACGCAGGAGTCTACTCCACTCATACCCTCAACCCATTCATTATCCTGCAGAATGATCCCAGGTCGCAGGGCCGGAAATTTTAATTACGTGGGCCATAAATGGAGAAATTAAGTAGCAGGTTTTAAAATGCTGAATCGGTAAAAAAAAGGGGGTTTTTTTGGATGGCATTGCCAGAGAGGAACCGCTGCTGTGTCCTACTCTCAGTGTGCATGCTTAATTTTAAGAAGAAAAAAAAACTTAAAAAGCTATGCACATCGATCTGAAATGCATGCCATGGCATCTGTCTTTTAGAGGCAAACACTGCCATTATTTTGTTTTATGAGCTTGGGTTAAAATACTACACACCTCTTGCAGTTTAACAACTAGTGTAGGTCTCTCCAGCTTGTGCAGTCGCGTTTCATCTTAGCAGTAAAATGTGACTTAAGGTTTATACTCCAGGCTGGCCTGTAAATTAAAGAGAGATTCACCTTCACTTACATTTGGTGTCACGGCAGGAGAAATGATTCGCCGCTGCAGTCGCTTGGTCCTACGAGGCATCTGCAGATCAGAGATTCAGCCAGCTGCCCTATGGGTAGTGGACATAATTATTGAACATCAGGCATTAACTTGGCACATGCTGCTGGCCACAGATTTGGTGCAACTTGCCCTGTTCACCAGCTAATTTTAATTAACACGCTCCATTAGAGAGTTGCACTGTTTGTCCTGGGCTCAGGTCCATTGCAGTTTTGGTTCAGTAATTAGTTAGAAATAAGCACAGATTAATACAGTACACCCTGGCATTGTAATTTATATATCAGTGAAACCAGAATCTTTAAATATTAAATATGCAGAAACCACAAACCTTCGTAATAATATAAGGTTAATATTTTGGTTTTAAAGGTTTAAAATTTCCTGTTTGTTGATATAATTCTAATGAGTTAAACACAGAGTGGGAAAAAAAAACAAAACATTTACAATATTGCCCACGTATGTAAAAAGTCAACCAGGATCGAGAGCCGGAAAAGTCTATTCTCAACTATATGGTGTGAAAATAGGAAATAGAGAGACAAGTTTATGTTAATAATTAAGCAAAATATCGAAATTTTCAGAAACCACTGTGTGAGATATACAGCTCATACTACTAAATAATGTAGTGAGCAAGCACCATGCTAGACATTCAGTCATACTACACTGACTGCATGAACAGCAATTGGGGAAGTGTTATGAAAACTAGAATTTAAAAGATCACATCTGATGATACAAATACTATCCATTCTTGCTGATTATCAAACCACATGGGGTCATTTTTACCTCTGACTGAGTAAAGCCTAATACTAAAACACATGCTCCATTGAGCGAAGCCTAACACTAAAACAGCTAACATCCCCCTTGGCTAGTCAGGGAAGATTGAGAGGTTCACTTTGGCGATGAAGATGGAGGAAGGCAAGCGAATGAAAGAGGGCCTCATCCTTACGTTAGAGCCATAAGCACACTAACAGAATGTGAAGGGCTCCGTCCCCTGTGCTAACCACAGAGGGAAATAAACGTGTTCAGTCAGGGCAGCTCGGCCGTAAGTCATGGGGTAATGATGTCGGGCTGAAGGAAGGTTTAGAATGATAGCTGCAGCAGGGCCCCTGAAGCTGTCAAAACACACACACACACACACACACAGATGTATGATGCACACAGGTCAGTGACATTAGTGCCACAACATTCAATACACATTATAATCCAGCTAAACACAGGTGGCAGCACATCACTTTTGTCATGGGCCAATGAAGGATCTCTGTGTTACACAATATGAAGATAGTAAACAGAAATCAATCTTAGGACAAATGAAGTGTTATAAAATGATAGTCAATAAAATTAATTTAAGTCTATTCTAAAATGTCTTCGATGTGTAATACAGAGTGAATTTAAGTGCAATTAAAAAAATGTAAATTATATTTTTTCTAATACATAATAATATTAAAAAACTCTCCCCCTCTGTTTCTCTTTCTCACGCATGCAAACGTGTGCGCACACTTACTCACACACACACACACACACACACACACACACACACGCACACACGCACACACACGCACACACATGCACACACATGCACACACACACGCACGCACACACACACACACACACACACACACACACACGCACACACACACACACACACACACACACACACACACGCACACACACACAGGAAGCAGAGAGAGCACTTGCGCCACTCATCTTTTTTGTAGCATGGTAATTAACCAATTCACTAAGCACAGTCAATTCTCAAAGGTGTCTTTGAACTAATTGTTCTCATTGACTCAATTAATTATTTGTTTGCTTGTTTAATTATTTTCTGATCTTGAAAAAATGGAAAGAGGCCAGTGACGGTCAAAAAAAAGAAAAATCTTAAACAATGTGTGTGATAAGTTTAACATACCTTAAATACATGTTAACTGTTAAAGCCTTCAATAAGCAAAAAAAAAAAAAAAGAAAAAAGAAAAAAGAAAAAAAAGAAATGCTTAAAGCGGCTTGAGTCGTTAAGAAAAGAATCAAAAGGTATCTAATAGCCAGAGCAAATAAAACAATTAGATACTATCTCATTTGAACTGAGACATTTTCCAGCTAATTATACAAATTTAACAAGTACATAATCTGGCTAAATATTATTATGAGACTTTAAATTAAAACGTTACGTTTTGAGAGGTCCTATAGGGGCCAGAAACATTTTGCAAGTGTGGCTCATTGGTTAGAGGTTTTCGGTTGCTAATCAGAAAGTCACTGTCATTGTCGGGCCCTTGAGCAAAGTCCTTAAATCTGCTCCATATTATGGCTGACCCTATCCTCTGCCTCAATCTTCTAACAAACGCAAAGTAAAGAGTTTCAATCTACTGTAATGTACATATGACAGTTAAAGACTTCTTCTAATGTTTTAACACTAAAATGTCTACAGCGTATAAAATGCCCGTAGGAAACGTTGAAGCTTTGTCATCCTACGCTGTTAACTTTAACCTAGAATTTACACTGATACAAATCTAGAAAGAGTGACTTGTATAATTTGAGTATGAATACAAATAGGACTTCAAAACATATTTCACATTAGAGAAATATTCCTTTTACTTGTTGGAAGAGTACAGTCTGCTAAATTTCACGTAAAGTGAAAATGATTGCTCCGAGTTCATTTAGCCTTCTAACAGGATGTCCTCTCCTCTGGCATAAAATATTATCTATCCTTCTGGTCAGTGCCAACATTGTGCCCTGAACTTGTACCAGACCAGCAGAAGCATTAAATTCTGACTGGCCTGTGGCATCCATCCAAAGCACCATCCACAAAAAGCCAATATTCCTTTGCAAAGTGCCAGACCTGTCGAACCCTTCTAACGTCTGCCATATGAAAAATAAATAAATAAATAACCAAGGAGGGGATCAGAGAGAAGTGTGAGCATGGTAAGAATTCTGAGGACCCTCTCTAACAACTGGACCTCTTTCTTTATGACTCTCACTATTATTTATCACACTGCTTTACATGTTTTGCTCATTTGTTTCTGTTAAATATTTCATCCCTCTTAAATATTCATTTAACATCTTTTACATTTTTTACCAGGTTCTTTTCCTCGCTCTCTCTTTTTCCATGGTTTCCTTTTTTGGTTTCACAATCACACATCATTATTCATGGGCACCCAGAAACGGATTGCATAAAACATGCACATGAATTCCTTCTCGCCTTTTCTCATTAAGAGATATACTTCAAGTAGCCTAAACACTTCCCAATGCTCCACTTGTGGAAATTGGATATTCTCTTATGCTGTACAGGTTCACAAACGGATTACAGCTTCATTCAAAAAGAAAAGGAGAAAAAAACAAAATTGCATTCCTTTTCAATCCTTTTTATCCTTAGTGGGTATTGCGTACACATTAAAGGCTGAATGATGTATTCCTAAAAGAGTAAACCTAGTTGTAAACATTTAAGCATTAATTCTTAAAAAACTAAACTATGGTTTCTTGCCCTGAGTGTTTTTTTTCATGGTGTCAGTTGAAGCTGGGAAAACTGTTTGCTTAATAGCTTTCTTGTTATGTCCTCATAAATTAGTCACTCACTTCATCTCACTTCATCTCAGTCTGCTCCAGATAAAAATAAGTTCAAGCATTTCAGTACTGAATTCTGGGAAAATTTCTACCATTAGCTGAATCTGACTCTCAGTTCTGCGGTCAGGTGAATCGATTCTACCTAAAATCTGGTTTCTCCCTGCACATACACACTTTAATTCTGCACTGCAAATGTTTGAAAAGAGGCTACTAGGTGCACAGAGGAAAAACACACATTTTTACTGTCTAGTCTAATTTATACTACTGAAATACAATAACTGAATTTAGCATTCAAATCAAACTGGAGATAATGTAGGTTCACTTTTTCATTTAAAAAAAATGTTGGCTTTTTGGTGTTGGAACTTCTCACTAAGTTTCATAGTCCTCTTCATCCACAAAATAAATCTGAGAATATTAATGTTTGCTACATCTTCTTCAAAGCATATTAGTGTTTCAGTAAGCAAGTTTGCTTTAGTTGATGAGAAAGACAAGGCCAACAATCAAGCTTCCAAAATAATTCTGCTAGTCTTGGAATACACATAATAGCAAAACCCTAAACTTCAAAGTCTACACCAGCTTTTATTTGTGAATTCTACTAATAAAGAACCAATGCAAACATTACCATAGTGGGAGATAAAATGGTATTGTAAACTTTCAATTTTGTTGGATTAATGTGACCGCTTGATCAGACAGAGCAAATAGCAGTGTGTTAATTAGAGATTATACCAAATGATCCTATGCACACGGTTGAGGCATGGAGAAATATTCAGATTTACCAAAGAGCTAATGTTAAAAACCAATCCATCTATCTTTTAAAATAATGTAGTACTGTTACACAAAGGTGATTTGTAACAATTCAATGTAAAGATACTATTATGGTACTAAAGACAGACACAGGCTCATAAGGAGGAAAAGCTACACATGCATCCGCCAGAGCTGTGTGCACATTTCTTTGTTCATCTGTCAAGAAATTAGTGAAAGCTTCCCGTAGTCCTTTCTCATTTGCATACACTAATTGCTAGTCCTCATCATGCAGCATGAACGAAACTCATTTAATAATAAGACAAGAATAATAAATCATAAACTTAACTTTGTGAAAAAAAAAATCAAAAAACGATAGAATATTTGCAAAAATATGCGCACCTGTCTTTTCATTACTATTCGTTTTGCCAAAAGAAAAAAAAAACTGCAGTTCAATTAGGAATTTATTTCCACAATTCATTTCTATCATTTTTGTTCATTTTTAAAAGAAAATATGTAATACCATCATGTATCTGGCCTTTTACTGTATTAATTAAAAATAACATTTTTAATGTTTTCTTGTTTGTCTAATTGCTTCTGGGTATTTGGAACACAAGACAAATAAGATTCTCTAAATTAAAATTTTCATTGTTGGTATATTAATTAGATTAAGCTGTATAATACTTGAATATATTACAATAGTCCTTATATTTGTGTGTTCACATGAAAAAGTATTCACATGAAAAAGTATCATAACATATTAAAACAGCCACCCAGACGTTGGTAAAATTTACATTTTCTTATTGTATGGAACGGGAAGAAGGTAGAAAAGAATCTGCAACTACAAAACAAAACACGGGTTTGTATGCTATCGTCATTTGTGTATTTATTTACATTTACAGCATTTAGCAGACGCCCTTATCCAGAGCGTTTTATACAACTGTGCAGTTGAGGGTTAAGGTCCTTGCTCAGGGGCCCAGCAGGGGCATCTCAGTGTACCTGGGATTGGAACTCACAACCATCAGATTGGCACCCTAACACCTTAACCACTAGGCCACCACATCCCCACTCATTCATTTATAAATACACTATGTATGCATTAATCTCACCTTAAGGTAATGTGATAATCTCATCCTATATATCATAGACTACGAATACCAGCTAGAATCCATGATTATGTATATTCATTTATTAAGATTGTCGGGATAGACTGATTAAGGTAGTACGCTGCTGCCATCAAGTGAACACTAAGGGATGTTTCTTTGCTTGTTAATGATAGACCGGTTGTTGTTTTTTTATCAAAATAACAACACCACGACATAAGAGTTCTGTATCTTCAATAATCCAGTTTATATGCCTGCTGAAAATCCATTTATGTAACAATTGCCAATGAACAGGCCAAACGGGTAAAACGGGTAAAACTGGTAAAGTTTTTTTTGCCAGCTGTATTGATAGAATTTTAATTGCACAATGCTACACCACTAATGCAACATCATAGACAAGTTGTGTTGAAGAAAATACAGTGAGGCCAATAATAAGGGAGATGAAAAACAACTTACCTGCTGGTAAAGATGCTTATCCAGTTTGAGCAGCTTGGGCTATGTTTTGGTCGATGGTCAAATTAAAGATTTTAGGAGGTTTGTTTAAAATCAACAAACTCAACATATAATTTAGCTTCTTCATGTTTTCCCACAGTAGACACCTTCTTATCCAGGTCGTTATTCTAATGACATTTTTAACAGTACTTTTATTTTAGTAAAGGGAAAAGCCCTCTAGTAAACACTAGTATCACACTTTAAGAGACTGTCTACTTTTATTTAGATTTGTAACTATTTATTATTATTATTAATAATAATAATAATAATAATAATAATAATAATAATAATAATAATAATAATAATAATAATAATAATAATAATACACGTAAAGATGTATGACAGAAAGACGCTATAAATGAGGTCTAAAACGCAATTCATTTCATAATAAGATACAGTTTTGGGTTTATTAGCAGTCATAGTCTTTGCGAGCAATACTGCCACCTGCTGTACGCGATTGTGTTCTACATTTATGATAAATCTGACCAATAAAATCAGTCCGCTCATTAGCGGGCTTTGCTCTTACTGTTCCAACTTTTTTGTTCTTTTTCTTTTTTTTTATTTACTTTATTAACAAGCCCCAAACACCCTGAATTCCTTCCTGATCCTAATGTTTACACCCATTTTTCCAACCATGTTTCATCCACTACTACTCAGGGCTGGCAATTCAATTAGTTCAATCAGGTGTGCTGATTACTTTTTTTTGTGTTATTTTGCTACATGCAATAATCTATATTTTCACTTTCTTGTTGGTGGAGTTTTAGACCTTTTGCCTTGGTCCATGTCTGTATCATGCAGCAAGGATTGAAAATTACTTTTCTATTTAATGGGATGCTAGGGCAGTGGTGGCTCTGGGTTGTTGATCGGAGGACCGGGGTTCAAGTCCCAGCACAGCCAAGCTGCCACTGTTGGGCCCTTGAGCAAGGCCGTCAACCCTCCCTGCTCCAGGGGCGCTGTATCATAGCTGCCCCTGCACTCTGACCCCAACCTCCTCATTTGGGGTATGTGAATAAAAGAATTCCACTGTGCTCTAATGTATATGTGGTGATAATAAAGGCTTCTATGCCCCGTTCTTCCTCTTCTTCTTCTTCTTCTTCTTCTTCTTCTTCTTCTTCTTCTTTACTACATATGGCGATTTGGGGGCGTTCCTTTATGCAAATTAAAGTGGTGGTTAAGAAGCACATTAAATTTAATAACAGTTTTATCCTGGTTTATTTATTCCAAGTGCTTTTTTTTTTTTGCAAAACAGATTTCATTTCCATATTATGGGCTACATTTAGCCTGTCTTGATTGTGTTAGTCAAAATATACAGTGGTCATCGTTTTCAATCATGCTTGCCAGTGAAATAAAATATTTGGATTATAATGAAGATCTGCAGGCTTTGTTTATATTTTATTTTACATTACATTCCTACAAGGACAGAAGAATACTGTTTATGTAAATGTATATTCTAATACATGTAATAATTAATTTGTTTGTTTGTTTATAGTTATTATACTAGTTAAACAATGGACCAATTAGAATTGTGAATTTTTTCCATCCTTTTTTCTTGAAAACTCAGGGGAAAACAATCAAGTAACAATTCCTATAATGTATGTTTACTAAATGACTAAATGAATCTTATATTTTCATCAAAATGACTCTTAAATCCTTATACATACAGTCAGCTCGAGATTTATTAGCATTGACAAAGATAGAGGAAAATATTTTAGTGGTCAGTTTGCTGTTTTGTATAAAATGAATGTATATTTTAAAATTATTATTATTATTATTTATTATATATTTATTATATATTTTATTATTTATTAAAAAAAATTATCTTAGGCACTCTCATAACCTGTTTACCTATTTCTGTTCCCAAAGGTGAAAGTAATTTTGGAGATTTTGGACAGCTAAACTCAGGGATTAGCACTGTTTAACTGTTAAAGCTTATTGCTAGACTGGGAAAAGTTATACTGGTATGGTAAGGTATACTGATATGGTACGTTATACTGGTATGGTAAGGTAAACTGGTATGGTAATGTATACTGGTATAGTAAGGTATTCTGAAATGGTACAGTACACTGTTATGGTGAGGTATTCTTGTATGGTAAGGTATACTGATATGGTACTGGTATGGTAAGGTATACTGGTATGGTACTGGTATGGTAAGGTATACTGGTATGGTACTGGTATGGTAAGGTATACTGGTATGGTGAAGTATACTGTCTGTTATGGTACAGTACACTGTTATGGTGAGGTATTCTTGTATGGTAAGGTATACTGATATGGTACTGGTATGGTAAGGTATACTGGTATGGTACTGGTATGGTAAGGTATACTGGTATGGTACTGGTATGGTAAGGTATACTGGTATGGTGAGGTAAACTGGTATAGTAAGGTATACTGATATGGTGAGGGACTTTTGTTTTGGCGTAAACGCCGCACACTTTTATTATGGCTCTGTGTCGTTTAGATGTCGAGCTTTAGGATATGGGAGATTCAGTGCGGCTCCTGTTCCGTCCAGCAGTGAATAATGTCTTAAAGATAAAACACATTTGTTGAATCTGTGTAATATTTTGACCGCATGGGTTTCGGAGAACTTGCTGTTCAGTTTGCTTTAATTGTCATTTCCTGTCCGTTAGCAGTTTACTCGAATACCAGCTGACTAACTGACCGGCTGAAGCGGCGTCAACATTTCTGCTGCAGGACGGAAGAGACGGAAAAGTAGCTCAACAAGCAGGATACTGGGATTTTACTGTAAAACTGCGTGTTTTATATATCACATGATATCACATGACATGCTTATTCCGAGTAAGTTCATCATAAGTGTTTACAGTCTAAAATCAGTGTTATTGTTAGTTAACTAGCTGGTAGGCCTGCTGAAGAATTCTTTCCAGTCTAACTCTAATTAGCTAGGCTAAGCTAAGCTAAGCTAAGCTAGCTGGTCACACTGGATTGTTTTGGCCAGGAGGGCTGGTGTCGCTTCCTTAACTTCTGCTCTTCTTATTCGCCGCTGTTTTGCTTAAATATTAACGCCCGTCCAGCTCGCTCATGGCTACAGATGCGACCGAGAGTGAAGGGAGTTTAAACAGGACGGACAAAAATAATGCGGTTATTAATAAGAGCAGTGGTGAATCAGACACACCCGGAATTAGTGCGACGCTGGAAAACAAGTCAAGTGGCGTCGCTGAACAAGGAACTGCCGAGAGCGCAGTAACAGCGGACTGCACAGCCACAGACCGAATGACTTCTCTGGATAATGGTGATAGACCTCCCCAACCCAGTCCGAGCAAAACAGAAGGAGTGCAAGAAAGTTCACCGAAAGGGCAAAGTGAGGAGTCGACACAGTGCAGCTCCCCAGTGAAGCTTCCGCACGCGCACTCTGGGCTGGAACACAATGGCAGGTAAGAGTCAGTCATCTCATCTATAGGGTGCATCACCAAAACACTCATCATAGGATTACTTCATAGACGTGATTTAACTGTGTGCAATAATACGCTTGTCTGTTGTTGTTGTTGTTGTTGTTGTTTTACAGTCATATAGGTCCCAACATAAACTAGAGCACATTTAAGTCTTTATTTATAGGCCTATTTATTTAGGTTATTGAGGCTTGGATTGAAACTTTTGTACCATTAATATGTATGTTTTACATGGATATACGTAATAATAGATAAACTGTAAGAATAAAGCTTTAAAAGGTATTGCAGTGCATAAAATATGTTGTAAAGTTACCAAATTGAGGCACCATGCTAGGAGTTAAAGGGTTACCCATAACTACAGATGTACCATTTAGAAGAAAAATTCAAAGTCTTTATTCTTGCCACACATTACATTACAGCACAGTAGAGTTCTATTCTTCACATATCTCTGCCTTTTTTTTTTGGAAGTTGAGGTCAGAGCTCAGGGTCAGCCATGGTGCGGCACCCCTATAGCAGATCGGACTAAGGGCCTTGCCCAAGGGCCCAGCAGTGGCAGCTTGGCTGTGCTGGGGCTTGACCTTTGTAGACATTTTCTCTAAGTATAAGCTTAAGGCAGAGTGAGAAAAGTAATCTTAGATGACCATTTGAGTCTGTCAACAAGTTCGTGAATTTTTTACCTTTATTTTGCCTTGGCCAATTCAGAGTCACCACCACATATTTCTGAACTGCTGCTCATGCTGTATCACAGGGCAGGGTGATGCTCTTAGACGAAAGAAAATATTCATCCTGGAAACGTAGGGCATGCAGACAAAAACATTGTTGATTAGAGCGGACAATCACCAGACTGGTTTGAGTTGACAGGAAGTTTATAGTAAACCTTAATTTGTTACATAAACACCATAGCACAATGAGAGAAAAAAAATTTTCTCCTCCATATTCCAGCTTGTAAGGAAGCTGTGGACTCAGTGCAGGCTAAACACTCTTTAACTGTGGTGAGCATATAAGCATCACAGGATGCACAACATGTCACACTTTGAGGTTGATAGGCTTCAGCAGTGGAAGCCCACATCAGGTTCTACTCCATTCAGACAAGAAAAAGAATCTGAGGCTATCATGTTTGCAGACATATTAGATTTTGTTTTCTTTCTAATCTTTAGCTGTCCAGTTTAGGTGAGCCTGTGCTCATGATAGCCTCAGAACATGAATCTATATTGGATATTTGAACTAAATGAGTAACTTCTAAAACTATGGTGGAGCACTACTTTGCTGAACACTGAAACATTTTTACATTTTGTTCATGTTACTGCATTGTATACATGTCCAATCCTTATATTTACTGCCCACAGAAGTATAGTTGTGGCCTTTTAAAAATCATATCACTTCAACTATTTTACTGAACCGGATGTGTTAAAGCAGGGAATTCACTAACATATGCAAGACTGGGTACAGCAGGGAACCTGTTCTTTAGAAAGATACCATGATCATACTGGAAAAGGTATAGAAATGCGCTTTTGCAGATGCACAGGTTTTTTATCATGTAGACTGTCAAACGTGTATGCAGCTTTTGACCTATATGCATATTTGTGACAAGTGTCAGTATGTGTTTCTGCGGTGCACTGTTATAATTCTTCAGTATAGCTGCAGTCTGTGAACTGTTAACATCCCTGAGTTAAAACTTCAGCCTCTTTAGTGTTTTTTAATTGGAGATCAGCTATGACTTGCTGTGCCATAGTAACAACATTTTTTTATTCAGTGTCATGTTCATAAATGTTTTATTTATTTACTTGACTTTCCCGTTTCTGTTTGAAATATACAGGGTGTCTGGATCCAGTTCGAACATGTTGAGTAAAACCCACAAAAACACGGAACAAATCATGGCAAAAATGTAGTGCGTATGTTATAAATACAAAATTAGAAATCTCTAGAAATGTAGCTGTACTCTCTTAGATCACAGAAACATCAAGAATCAACCTCTGAATTGCTGCATGAGAGGAAAAATAATTATTAAACAGGGTTTATAAGATAAAATGTTTGTCCTATAATAGCATTTTGATTGAATCTTACAGCACTCACTGCTGTTCAGAATTGCTTTTCGAAGAAAAACATAGACTTGGTATATGTGGTGGTGCTGTTGTTAATAATATATGGTGCTGGTGCTGTTGTTAAAGGTTTGTAATCAGCCTCATTTTAATCTCTACCAGAATTGACAGTGTGCCTGATGGTGTACATGGATGGCATGATAATTAGCTGTGTGAGACAGTAAGCCAGTGTTAGTGTTCTTCCATCCTCACATCTGAGGACCACCTTTAAAGGGCACCAGCTGTTATGTGGGTGTGTTTTTTATGTTTCATACTTATAACTTATATGTTTCATACTTATAAGGCATGTGAGGTTTTGGATCATCTGTTCCTACCTATAAATGGACTAAGATGGGATTTAGTAGTATTCTTCAAGTTGTGTGTAAATATTAAACACTCAAGGAATTATGATTTCTATAAAATGTATGTGTTTGTCAAAATGATAAAATATGTCTTGTCACAAACATTCTTTGAATTAGCAAACTCTAAACCAAGAGTGAATTAAAAAAAAAAATTCTCATTCTCTCACCATTCAACGATGGTGTGAATCAGCATATAGTAGCAGATATCACATCCATAAAGTTTATATTGTACAATGCTGAGCATCCTAGAAATAGTCTACTGCATCCTACAAGCAGCACAATGCAACTATAATTGCTTTAATTCCAAACAGCAAAACTTCCAAATATGTTAATCGTCTTTTGTAACTGCTGCAGTTACAACACCCTGCAGAAATATGCAACTGTGAGGAAGGATTTGTTTTGATGGTCTTTTCATAAATTAACGAGATGAAAGTTTAAATAATAAATTCTCATTAACTTTTATGTAATCGTAATTTTCATGAAGTACTGTGGAAGTTTGTATGATTCTTTGTTACACCCTTTAGACTGTACAGACTCTAAAGCTTGCGTGTGTGTCAGCACTTGCCTGTCTGTAGTTAAGTAATTTTTGGATCACAGTGATTGCACTAATGCCATGTCTCTTGGAGTCTGGGACGCTTAAATCAATCAGTCTTTCTAGGAAGCCGTAACTTGATTTTAACCTGATTTAGGTGGGGAAGCAGCAGTGACTCCTAGCAAGCCTAGGCTTTGTCTGAATGACCTGCTAAACCGCAGACATTAACGGCAACAAAAGCTCTGGTTCAAAGGAAGGGAACTATCTCTCAAAGCCAGGTTGGCTCTCTGGTTATTGTATTTTTTTGTGTTTTAGTTTTGATCGACAGGAGTCAGTCAACACAACAGAGGCTCGACTGCGAATGGAAGGAATGGAGTTCAAAGAAGAGTGGCAAGATGAGGACTTCCCCAGGTAATTAACTACCAAATGTTAAATGAAGGTGCATTTAGATTGTTTACATTACTGTTTTCCAAGTACTGTACATATAATCTTAATGGATGGTTCACAATGTTATTTGTACCTTGTGTGCCCTCTATGGAGCCCTATACTTTAAACACATATTTTGTATCACATCTGAGTTTATAAGTTTAATTTCTTACTGAATTTGAAGACCACTACCTGAAGAAGGGGAGATTCAGCTTGATGAACATCTCTTCAGCCACACACCTGGAGAGGAAGATTCTGGTATGGGCCATATATACTGTATATTGCCAAAATGTTTTGTCTAACTTTTAAATAATGTGTACAATTTTCTTTCTTGTAAAATGCTTTGCCATGCATGCAATTTCATAACATCAGACAGCCATTGCATCCTTTTCAGGTGTAATATTAAGTATCCTTATTGCTTATCTTCTTTATCAACTATTCTGTAGGTCCACAGGATGAATCGAGCAATGCCAAGAACACAAAGCGGAGATTGTTGGCCCCAGATATCAGTCTGAACCTCGATCGTAGTGAGGGCTCTGTGCTTTCCGACGAGCTGGATGAAAGCACAGAGTTGGACCTGGACGGCATGGACACCCCGTCAGACAACAGCAATGAATTTGAATGGGAAGGTAAGAATAGACTGAGACATGTGTTTTATATCCTCTCTGGTCTGCCTGCATCTTAAGATTCTCTTAAGATAAATAAAGAGCTGCTAATACACCTGGTTGACCTTACTAGCTGTAGGTATTGCTTTAAGCTCTTAGGCATTCTTGCCGTTCTCCTTTAGGCCTGCAACATTTCTTAAGTGGTCTCCCATCAGGAAAGTGAGTCCAGGAAGCCCTTACATATTACCTCATGGTTGAATAGTGTTCTTGTTTTGTGTTTCCACTCTTGCTGCCATCTTCTCTCTGTCCTGGACGGATTGTTTCCTCCTAGTGGTTGGGAGTAGGCCTCTGGCCTGCCCTCTTTGGTAAGGTTTCCTGGGTGACTGTTAATGTGAAATCTCAACCGAGCTGATTGTGCACATTCCTCTTAATTGTTTATTCATTATTTTGAATTTTTCTTCAGTTGATAAATTCAGCACTGTGAATGATTCCAAGTTTATTCAGTGGTCCTTATATTATTATTTGTTTATTTTACGTTTTGTTGTCGGAATGTATCCTTGTTGCATGCCTCCTAATCAGCATTTGTGAATCACCCAGTAAATTTCATGGAATAAGTTCATAGTAACAGTTGGTGTATTTTCTGTGTTATTTTTTAACAGAAAATATTCAATTTTGCAGAACATTTTTTTAAAGAAAGTCTGTAAATGCAGTTATATTTAATTTTATTTAAAATCTCAATATATTGACACTAGGTTTTTTTTTTTGCTCAGAGGCTTACGTTAGGAATTCTAACATTTCGTCTGAAATCCTTCTCAGGTGATAAATTGTCTAAGTTTGACTAGTGCTTACTTTGAACTTTCAAGTTTCATTTTTTAGTAGCTGATGTTTGAGCAAGTAAAACCTTTCTTAGATAAATGATGTAAGCAGATTGTAAGAGAAAGCAAGTTTATACAAAGAGTTTTCCCCTTAGCACATACAATTTATAGACTAGAAACAATCAAGGCCTTTTTTAAAAATATATATATATAAATAAAAAATCATATCTGCTTGGCTTCTCAGTACAGTAATCTTCTAAGTGGGAGGAATTTGACTTTTGCATTAGGGATTGCTTTTATTTGTAGAGCACAATAGCAGCAGTGATTTATGAAGATGTAGTAACTACTGGAGAAAACAGCCACAGGAGAAATCAAATGCACAGATGTTTGTCTCTGACTCTTTTATCCTGCTTTTTAGATGATCTCCCAAAACCCAAAAACACTGACATGCTGCAAAAAGGTGTGGAATCAGTGACCGAATATTCAGCATATGATGAGCGCGAAGATGGCCGACGCTGGAGGATCTTTCGTATTGGGGAGCAGGACCACCGAGTCGATATGAGGGCCATTGAGCCCTACAAAAGGGTCATCAGTCATGGTGGTCAGTAATATTACCTGGTTAGGATAACTGAGGTCAGAGCAAGCTCAGTTCTAAAGCTATGAGCACTTTATTAGGAATACTATACTAATACTGGGTAGGACCTCAAAGTCCGAGGTGCTGTGCATTCCAAGATGCTTTTCCGCTCACCACAGTTGTAGGCATTGGTTATCAGAGATGCTGTAGCCTTTCTGTCTGATCATTGTCTGCTGCCCTCTGGCAAATGGCTTATGTTGCTATAATGTGCGATTGCTAATTCATTCTGTGGTAAGGGTTGTTTGTTCAGACATTCCTCCTACTTTTATAGGTTACTATGGAGATGGACTAAATGCTATTATCGTCTTTGCTGTTTGCTTTATGCCCGAGAGCAATCAACCAAATTACAGATACATCATGGACCATCTTTTCAAGTGAGTTCACCTTCGGGTTTTTTTTTTTTTTTTTTTTTTTTTTTTGATGAACCATTTGACATAAAAAGGCAGCTAGCTTTCATGTGGTCTTTGCTTTATCAGCATATATGAAGCAGACTGGTAGCAAAGATTCTTTTATAACAGCAAATAGGAGAAATGACACAGAACTGCTAAGAATTTAATAATACTTATCCTTTTGGAATCAGGTATGTAATAGGCACTCTGGAGTTGCTGGTGGCTGAGAATTACATGATCGTGTACCTGAATGGTGCCACTTCACGCCGAAAGATGCCCAGTGTAGGCTGGCTGAGGAAGTGCTATCAACAGATAGACCGGAGGTGAGTTCTGCTGATTCATTCAGTCTGGGTCATGATGTATTTTAAAAAGTTTTAAAAACGTTTAAAAAAAAAAAAATTTTTTATCAGTTTAGAAAAGAACTTTGAATCAATATGTAAATGTATATTGAGCAGACGATGCACTAATAATGCTGCTGGGATCTGCATTGTTTTTTGTGTCAGTTGGTTGTCCTCACAATTTCAACAATATTTTAAATGTTTATTTTTTCTATTATGTTTGTTTGATATTTTTTTTTGTTGAGATTTGCCATTTTCATGCTTCTAGATTAAGGAAGAATCTGAAGTCTTTGATTATTGTCCATCCCTCTTGGTTCATTCGAACACTCCTGACCATCACAAAACCTTTTATAAGGTCAGTCTTAATTCTTGGCTTGTCAGTGAATCACATTACTTTATACACAATATGATTTACTTAAAAAAAAATCTTTCAATTTGTCTGTTCGTTTTTTTTTTTGTTTTTTTCTTTTCTTCAGTTCCAAATTTAGCCAAAAAATAAAGTTTGTGTACAGTCTGGCAGACCTCGCTGAACTTGTGCCAATGGAATATGTGTCAATACCAGATTGCATCAAGCAGTAAGTAAATTTCATAAGAGCTGTTTTTCCTTTTTTGGAATTAATGTAGTAATTTTTTTGTAGTTAGAGGGACATTGAAATGCATTTGATTATAATCTGGATGCCTAGACAGTCATTTTGTTTGTCACACCTTCCAAGACCTTACTACAAAATGAAGTGCTTATATCAAGTAGTTAAGTGGGTTTTTATTATTATTCCTTTATATACCTACTACACATGGGAACGAAATTGCACAAAAAACTTTATAAATGTCTGATGTTTGTTGGCTATAAATACTTCTTGCTGAGTTCCTGCAAGATTGGCGCAGGTTCCGAAAGGCATGACGACATGTCACGAAGGTCCCACCTACTTTAGGACTGACTGGAAAGTTGTTCAGGAGATGACATCTGCAATCAGTTCACTGTGAGCGCTGACGTTGACCTTGTTGAGCAAAGGTAGTAGCACAAATAGCCCAGACTCCCTCTAGTGGCATCTCTTTCAGTAATACACATAATATACATTCCTCAGAAGGTGGGATGTCCAGCATGTAGCAAATCAGATTTTTTGGCCAAGTGTGTTGACACACACAAGGAATTTGTTTCCAGCAGTTTGTGACTCTCAAAGGTACAGACATAAATAACACTATACTATACAAGAAAACAATGCAGACAATGAGATACAATATAGACATAATGAGTATATAATATGAATATAGAATGAATAAAATGTATAAAAATATGAATATGGAATATGAACGATCAGTAATGTACATAAAGTGTGGGAGTGCAAATAACAATATTGTGCAATATTATGCTTTTTGTACAATATACAGCAGCAGTAGTGTGTAATATACAGATGATTTGATGACTGACAGTCCTGATAATGCAGTACTGATGATAAGAAGCAGTGAATATAATTATGGTGAGTTGTTGGTCAGGATGATAAGGGGCCTGGGGAAAGAAACTGTTCCTGTGTCTGGCAGTTTTAGTAAGCAATGTTCTGTAGCACCTGCCAGAAGGGAGGAGCTGAAAGAGGTTGTGTCCAGGGTGTGACGGGTCAGTAGTGATTTTCCCTGCCCGGTTTCTGGTTCTTGTATCGTACAAGTCCTGGAGAGTAGGCAGGGGGACGCCAATTATTTTTTCTGCTGTTCTAACCATGCATTGCAGTCTGTTTCTGTCCTGTTTTGTTGCTGCACCAAACCAGATGCTGATGGATGTGCACAGGACAGATTCTATGACTGCGGTGTAGAACAGCATCAACAGCTCCTGTGGCAGACCATACTTCCTTAATTGACGTAGAAATACATCCTCTGCTGGGCCTTTTTGATGATAGAGTTTATCTTGCACTCCCATTTCAGGTCTTGGGAAATGGTAGTGCTCAGAAACTTGAAGGCCTCCACAGATGACACCGGGCTGTTGGATATTGTGAGGGGGAGTAGTGTTGAGGGGTCTATCCTAAAGTCCACTATCATCTCCACAGTTTTGAGGGTGTTTAGCTCCAGACTGTTCTGACTGCACCATAGCACCAGCCACTTTACCTCGCGTATGCAGATTCATCGCTATCTTGGATGAGACAGATGAGCGTAGTATCATCTGCAAACCCCAGGAGTTTAACAGTTGGGTCACTTGAAGTGCAGTCATTAGTGTAGAAGGAGGTGATCCACTGACAAATGGAAGGGGGTATAGTGCGCCTTAGGAGTTTGGAGTGAAGAATTTCCTAAATTATAGTATTAAAAGCCAAACTAAAGTCAACAAACAGAATCCGGGCTTATGTCCCTGGGCAGTCCAGGTGTTGCAGAATGTAGTGCAGTAATATTGACTGTTGACTGCGTCGTCCACTGACCTGTTTGCATGGTAGTCAAACTGTAGGGGATCCAGCATCTGTTCTGTGACAATCTTTAGGTGGGCCAATACCAGCTGTTTAAAGGTCTTCATGACAACAGATGTCAGAGCGACAGGCCTGTAGTCATTTAGTCCAGTGATGGAGTGTTTCTTGGGGACCGGGACAATTGTGGAGAGTTTAAAGCAGAATTTACCTTTAGTTCCAACTAGTTGATGTGTTCTGCTCTTACACTCTAAAGAGGTCATTAGGCCCAGGTGTTTGTGATGCACATGGATGATGAAGAGCTCATGCTGTATGATCAAGAATTTTGGATTGCACTGTCAGGCAAACCCAGTTATACTGTTCAAGTAAAACATACTGGTTACGACAGTTTTCTGAAGAAGGAAATAATTGTATGGCACGTAATTGACTAAAAGCGAAAACGAAATTGCACAAAAAACCTGCAAGATTAGTGCAGGTTTCAAATGGCATGACATGTCACGAAAGTCCCACCTACTTTAGGACTGACTGGAAAGTTGTTCAGGAGATGACATCTGCAATCAGTTCACTGTGAGTGCTGACATTGACCTTGTTGAGCAAAGGTAGTAGCACAAATAGCAGCAGCAGCATGAAAGTGAAGGATAAAATAGAGTGCAAACTTTTTAATATACGATTACCATAGGGATGACCTGAAAATGTAAAAGCTGATCATTTCCTTCGTTATATTTATAGCATTGTAATACCTTAACATGAGTTCTGTCTGCATCCAAGAGCTTAAAGCACGTCTCTTTTTGACTGTACAGTGTATGATTGTCTGCTGTTGGCTGTTTAAACCTTAAAAAGCTCTCTTGTACTTTAACCATTCTCCCTGCCCTTCTTCTAAGGTTTGATGAAGAAAAAAATAGGAAAACCCGTAAAAGGTATCTGTATAATTCACCCCAGGGCTTTTGCTAAGTCTCCATGTCAATTACCTGCATTGCACAAACTAACCCTTACTGTATTGAGGAACATTACCAAAAATAACCACGCATGTGACGTTTGCTGCTGGATGATAAACTGCTGACTGTTATGTCCAGGCACTGCATGTTTGTTTATGATGGATGATTCCCTGATTTTAAGCAATGCTGTTTCTAATATTAATTTTTTTAAGCTTAAATACTGATAGATTTTCATCTATTCAGTTTAGTTTTTCATTTACAATGAATAATATAAACTAGTTTCACAGAATTTCTTATAGGGGCCAAAAATATTTACAGTGCGGACAGTTGAGGGAGGAGTGATGACAATATCTGGAATTCATTTGTCTCTCATTCCCATCAAATGTATATTTTTATCACCATGCCCATGTTTTCTCTGAACAAAAGATACAGATTTGGATGCTGACCTCATTTCCACAATGTAAAGTGTAGACTGAATGGTATGTACAGCAGCAAAATTCTCTCTTAAAGGGAATGGATTTAAGGACTTTAGTCACAAATGGTGTCTGTTGGTTTTCTGTAACATTTTTTTGAAATGCATGTTTCACAACCGGTTTGCATGCCTCACCTTTTATCAGCTCTACCCAGCCTTGTACAGGAAGTTGTAGACATGTAGTTTGTGCAGACCTTCCAGTTCAACTTGTCTTTCATGTTATTGTACTGCAATAATCTTGTATAATCCACCAAGCTGCAACTGCTGGACCCCTGAGAAAGGCCCTTAACCCTCAATTGCTCAGTTGTATAAAATGAGAAGAAAACAAAAGTATGTCTCTCTGGATAAGGGCATCTGACAAATGCCAAAAATGTTAATGTAAATTCAGAAGGGTTATTCACCGTCATGCAACGAACACTGAAATTGCTTGTTATTCTAAGCTCATGATTAATCAGAATATTTTGTCTAAGCACATTGTTATTGTAAAAGATTGACCCTTTTCATGTGCTTTGAGTTAGACAAGTGTGACAGCCAATAGACTGATTTTGCTCCATACACTTTATTTCATGTTAGATTTCACATGTAGAAAAAATCTCACTCTTAAAACTTACTCTTCATTTCTGATGCTAATCTGAATTTAATTTAAAGTCAACAGAGTTCTTCAATACACAATACCAGTCACATGAAAAGGGTCCATGTAACTCATGTCTAATTTTCCTACATGTCTGATTTTCCAACCCGATTTATTTATTCTCTACTTGTTTTATACCAAGGCACTTTAACTCAAATCCAAATAAAACACCCCTTGATCAAAAAACTAACACTCACTGTTATATGTTTTTGTGTCTTCGTGCAGTTAGTAAACCTAAATGCTGTAATGTGAAGACAGTAAACATTTGACCGTTGTAAATGCTGTTGTCTGACTATTTTTAAACACAAACCTCATTCATGTGGTATTATAAGATTTTTGCATAAAGCCTGGAAGGTGAATAGCATTTGTTTTGATCAATAATCGTCCTACTGACATTGTAACTTCACCCTTTTCTTCTTTAGGATTGACCAAGAAATGCATGGCAAAGGAGAGATGGGAGGTGCAGAGTGAGGGTGAAGAGGAAAGAAGAGTTGGATGAAAATAGTGTGGGTTTTTGTGTGTCTCTCAGCTGGGGAAATAAGTATGTGCCTTCCAAGACTCTATTGCCTATTACATGGTGGGACTTTTATTCTGTATTGTATTAGTGTGCCAAACACAAGTTGAAATCTCAGTGCTGTGCTTCAAGTATTTTTATAATATGTACATGTATAAATTTGGAGGCAGTTGTCATTGTTGTCAATAATTTCTGTTGCTTCTCCCTGATGTTCAAGGCACTTGGTTTTCAAGTTAGGTGATGCATGCTCTATTACTTTACATTTAAAATATATTTATATTCTAATGGTGATAAAGGAGAAAAGATTAATATATATATCTATATAGATCTATAAATATAATTTTTTTTTGCATTGGACAGTCCTTTATGGTGTTACTTTGACTTACTGAAATCTCACATCATACTTGTTACTTGTTATAAGACATGCTGTATGAGGAAAGTATTGTTCTTTTCTTCTTAGCCTCTTAGGAACAATTCTCAAGAAATGGATCACTTTATAGTCACATATTGTGTTGTATGCTGTCTCTGTAGTATACATTTGGGATGGGTGTTCAGTGTGTGTTATGTTCTTGCAAGTAAAACTTTAACAATACAAGAAATGTCTTCCTCTTTTCTAAAGCGATTCTATGTCCCAGCAGCAAACAGCAGTTACTTTAGTATATAAAGCAGGTCTTTATTAAAGTTATTACATTTGGAATATTTATTATATTAAGACATTACATTGGTAACCACTTTTCACCAAATAATGATACACTCAGTTTGTCTTTGGTTATGAAAGAATGTACACCACAGTTTTGGCAGTTTTTTCTAATGCCAACTCTCTAACTCTTAGTGGTGGTTGATACTTTTGTTGTCCCATTTTTGTTTGTTTTTGTTTTTTAAGTGATCTGGGAAATAAAATAATTAAATTAACTGTAGAATTTTAGGTGGACTGATAATGCTGAAAACATTAACTTACAATCAAGTCATCTTAAATTTGGTAAATATTTTTGAACGATGTTGACACTAAATAATAAAAGTAGCATTTTGCTTAATCCCCTTTGCTTTTAGATCAGTCTCATGTGTTTGGAATTGTTTCATTATTCATTTTGCAGTGAAAATAGTAATATTAAAGGTCATTCTCTCACTGCATGAAAGTATGATTTTTTTTGTTTGTTTGTTTGTTTTTTGTCTATGGTTTTTGGTCTGCCTGCTTCTGTAGCATTACCTTAAATATTTTTACTTTTAGTCAATATAAATTTTGATTTAGATTTCGATCTTTGTGTAATTTACCCTTCTGTGATGATTACTAACTTCAGCTAATCCTCTTCATCTGTCATCAGTCAAATTGTCTTATTTTCTCCGTGATGTATTGAAATGTTGTGTACAATGTTGCTGCATCGTTGTGCTACTGAAGCAGCATGAGATAAATACCCATTGGATTGTTCTCTATCAAACATCAGACCAACGAATGTACCACCTGTTTGCTGATATTTTTGATCTTCTGTTGTATGTTTAAAAGCGCAATAATACCAATAAACAAGTGCTATTATATTATGCTAGGTTTGGTGTTTAACCAAAAAACAGCACTTTCATTAAATTGTGAACTCACATTCACACAACAAACATGAGTATTGTTTCTTAATTGTCTTGTATCAACCATCTGACATTTTTTTATCTGTTATGACCAACATTACAATAAGTGGATAATCATTTAAAATATAAATATATAGGTCAGTTGTGTCAATCTTATCTGCATCTTCATGTGAACATCCTGAAGTGCCAGTTACTATCTTTCTCTACTGCTGCTGCCATTACTTACCTCTACTTCACCCGAACAAACCAAGGAATTTAACTCTAAACAGCTTGCTGAGTCTATAACTGAGGGTTTAACTCTTAGTGGCCACAAGCACAAGAGTCAGGCTTGCATCAGGAAGGACATCCGGTGTAAAAACCTGTGACAAAATCAAGTATGTGAATTGGACGATTCATGGGGACCCTGTCCAGGGAGCAGCCGAAGGACAACTCATGAATTCAGTATAGTTCAATAAACTGCATTTTTACACTTTAACCAGTAGATGACATGAGCGTGTTCTGATTAGCAGTTGTATAAACACTCACTGTACACTTAAATAGGAACATAAAACAAATTTGCACAATGCTACTAAAGAAAGAAAGAACAATGGTATTAAAGCCTAAAGCCGAGGTCTGATGCCTTACTTTAAAATGTCTTTAAAATGGCAGTAGAAATAGAAATATTAGATAAATAGCCAGTAGAAATATTTCCTGACTTGATGTTCAGTGCGCAATTTTGGGGCCTTCAAGGTTTGGACTTTTCTTTAGTTCGGTATATAAGCCTTCACCTCTATTGCTCAGACAATAGATTTCTTTTTCATTCAAAGTCTGCTTTTCTTCCTGAAGCTGCTAAGATGTTATCAGAATGACAATTACAGTATGATACATGGCAACCAGTAAAACAGACAAAAATCTGAGAGTAGAATTCAATGGCATCGTAGTGCACAATCTTTTCTGATATGAGATCACTGTCCTCTCCATTAGCCCTATTTTCCTCTTCCAGTCTTTACAATATATCTTTGCAATATAACTCTCTTCTCTCTAGACACGGTAGATGTTTGTGGAAATGTATTTGATTTTGATTAATAGCTATTTAGGCTCAGTAAGAGGTAGGGCAAAGGTAAAGTTGATCAAGACAATCTGTTTATATAGTTAAATATTTTCTAGAGAATACTCGGAAAGGTACAACAAAAGAAAAATTGTGAAGAGAGTGACGAATGGAAACTCTTTGTTCATGAGGGTAAAAGGATAATGGGTAGGTTGGTCTGATCAGACTGAAAGAATGCAATGTTCATAACTCTGGTTTAAAGTACAAGTTTTAAAAAAAACAACACCCACAAAAAGCGTTGAAACCACGAAAGGTGTAACCTTTAATAAAACACCAGAATACGATGAGAATACGACACCAGAATGAACACCAGAATACGATTTCAGTGAATCATCCATCAAAAAACTATTTTCTTTTGAGTAAAAATCCCGGATTAAATAAATCAATATAACTCTATACTTCTGATGAATATTATATTGTAAATCTGTGTACTTCTGATTACAGTCCATTGTAATTATTATTAATAGATTTGTAAACCTCTATAGTTTTGCACATAATATATGTATCTAAATAGCCAAATAAAATTAAAATAATTATTGGGGCTATGAGGTAGTGTGGAGCTGTTTAATACAGAGCCGTAGTCTAGGGCTCTGTTATATTCTTGTGTAAACTTATCAAATAATAATATATCGTTTAGGCCTAGTATCAATTGATAACAAGTCAAATTGTAAGAACAGTTGCCAAGAAATTCATTCATTTTACTTGCTATAATAAGTAGAACATTGTTTTATTAGTGTTAGCTGTCAATCTTAGAGAATTAACATAACTTGGATAATGCCTTTGGCTAAAAAGAAACTTATTTCAGATAGCAAAAGTAAGTGCATTATATTTACAAAATACATTGAAAATAAATTGAATTGTTGACTAAGGTGCCACGCATCGAATACATTATCAAATACATCAATAATTTAAGAGTATGTACTTAAAAAACAGTGTAAAGAAAAATATCAAACAATTTAAACCCTATTGACTGTTTAATCTGACAGATTTTTCTGCGTTTCTTGCGATAAGGTTTGTTTGAATTATTACTGATATTGCTGTATTAAGTTTTATTAATGTTGGCAAATAGAATCTTTTCCTAAATAAACTCTGATATAAAAAAATGTCATAATAATAGACACATTATTATTTTGTAAACATATTACTGATGTGTCATAAAATACACAGTTGCTTTTATTCTGCCAATATGTAGTAGGATTATTTAAAGATTTTTATCCTTTTTATTTATTTTAAGTAAAGACTGACCAGAAATTGCTTTGTACCTTAAGAAAGCTTCCAAGCATTTTATAGCAATATCATCCACTTCAGGGTCAAATTTGTTAGCTATGAGATGTTTCTGCTTTAAAATCCAGTTCAGATCTCCTGCTCCATAAACACACACTGCATGCCTATGTGCCCCAGTGCATGGTGGATACGGTGCTCCATTCTTCAGGTTTCCTTCATGATAACTCCACTTGACCAACCTCGCGATGGCCAACATATCTGACTCATCATATTTTTCATTTGGTGGGTTGGAACCAGGTACTGAAGGCATCCTCTGTAGTGTTGCCCACATGTGCTCATCTGGGCTGTATGTGTCCTTCTCCCATTCTATGAAGTTCTGGATCTCAGGATTCTTAAAGATATGTTCTACAAACTCTCTACTAACAACAAAGTACGCATTCCCAGAGAACATAGGGGTATCGATGGGGGGGGGAGTCTTCTTAATGTCCGTCCGAGTCACAGTGTCTGTGATGTTATGATGATACCTCCAGCGATTTTTTTTATGCTCGCTTGTGGCTTCTGACTCCATACTATTCTTGCCATTGAGATTTTTCAAAGATTGAACAAGCTCTGCGTTGGTTTTTAAGGGAAAATCTGCTCCACATGTGTTGAGCAGATACCTCCACCTGACCGGAGACTTGAGAAGGTCCTCCATACAGTTAAGGTCTGCTTGAACTCGAGACCAGGAAGCATAGACGACACTCTCTAATTTAGTGGCCACAAACACATTGGGCAAACAAGACACAATAGCGCTTACCGTCTCAGAAAATATTTTAGACGACTTCTTGTCCACATGAACACAGTAGACATTCTGAGGAGAGTAAATAGCACGCAGGAGCCTCTCAAACATCTCAATCTTCTCATGGATAACCATGGAGTACGCAATTGGAAAGTCTTTTTCCTCCTTGCTCAGAGGACTTGTTAGAAACCCTCTGTCTCTGACAAAAGCTTGACAGTCCGTTGTGGCATTTAAGTAGTAGGATTCAGGAAAAAGAGATGTTTTTCTCCATCCAGTAAGGAACTTGCCAAAGTCTTTGTTGTCAACTCCATCCATGTCTCCTTGGATGATGGCTGAACAAGCTTGCAGGTCTCCACTATTGTACCACTGTAGGTGTTTCATGTCCAACTGCCCACTTTTTAAGCAGCCTTTTCCTTTAGGGTTTGTTACAAGATAAATAAATGAACAGCTTAAAAAAAGTAAAGAGATATATCTCAAAAAACTTCTTTTCTTTAAAGCCATTTCTTAGGTGCAATCAATGAACGTATCTGAAGTTAAAGTCAGCCAAAAAAAAAGTGAATGTGGCATTGAGGAAAAAGGCAGGATTTAAACAATGGGATGTGTTTAATAATTTACTGTAAGCCAGTCACAGAGCTCTAGGGGAGGACTTCGAACTGCAATATTGTGCAAACAGTATAGGTGTGGTTTTTCTAGAAATGGAAGTATATTTGCCCTTCAAAAGGAATATGGCTGGTTAATAAGTAAACACAGAGCTAAATGTAAATGTAAAAAAAAAACCCAGTAGAAATGCATTTAAAATAATCCAAATTTTGTGATCAGTTTTTTTTAAGTAAACTGTTATTTTATATAATAACCACATTCTTCCATTCAGAAACATTTGCATTTGAAGAAAATCTTTTTCTTCAAATTTCTTTGTACAATTTAATTCTACTAGCCAGCAGCCAAAACGATAAAATAACTAACAATAAATCAAAGCTGTCAGCATTGTAACTTATAAATCTCCTAAGTCCTACAGTATTTAATGACTGACATTAATCGCCAATCCTGAAAAACATGGGGAAATCAATAATTTAAACGCAAGACAAGTAAAGACTCAAATGCATTTTATCTACATTTTATTTTACAAATAGAACATTACAAATGATTTGTTACAATATGAACTGCCAATTGAGTAAGCAATTCATCAATTACAGCTATATTTACAAAACGGAAAATGCCACATGATAAACTTGCATATTTTGGTACATAAGGAAGACAGAATAGTTACAGCATGAAACTACAGTCACAATGAGTTCAGAGTTACAAAGAATATTTTTGTTTATGTATGTGTTGGAAATTATAGATGATTTTTTCTGCTACAACATTTAAAGGCTTATTGACAATTCCTCATTTAGATGATCCGATTTTACTGCACTCTATAAAGATTAACTAACCATTCATTCTCAAATACAAAACAGGTGCATTATACATGTTACTTACATATAAAATATTTTACAGTGAGAGAACATGTATGCTGCATGCCAAACCTCATTTTATTGATAAAACAAATTAAAGTAAACAATTACAATATAAAATTCAGAACTCTGGATTACAATCTCAGGGATTGCCTCAGTGTGCCTTGTGCTCTCTTTATGTTCGGTTGAGGAGTGTATTCTCACTGGCTTCATCCCCCTCCTCTTCCTCAGACTCAGGTTTGTGTATAAATCCATAACGGCGATAGATGGATCCGTCTCGACTTGTGTAAACAACATCTGCATCATCTCCACTGTCCTCTGGCTCGGGTACGCCATGGGGCATGGTCCGTGGATCAGGCCTGGCGCCCGCTGTCCCGCTCAGTCTCTCGTAACTCTGCCTCCAGCACAGCCTCTTCCTGGCACGGGCTTGTGCCAATGCAAAGATGCCCAGTGCAAGGACAACAGCCAAAATCAGAGCAGCAGGCAGGGCAGCAGACGTGTGCTGATATACCCGGGACCTCAGATTCAACTCGTCATCCTCAGCCTTATTATGTGCTGAAGCCGGAGTCTCCAAACACAAAGCTGTGAAAAAAAGAATAAGTTTATTATTACTATCTATATACTATAGTACATATATATATTACTATAGTTTAAAAATAACTGCACACAGACATTCAACAGTTTGCTGACTCATTCTCTTACAGTTAGAAAACAGGTCCAGTGACAAAAAAAAAAAAAAAAAAAAACAGGAAACAAAGCTCTACACCACTGATCAAATGGCCTGTCGGAATCAAGTACAGGAACAAACAGAGAAGAAAAAAAACTGTTTTAAATAAATAGAATAATTCAAATGGGCAACTTTAAAGAGACAGAAGTAATCGCAGATAAACTGTTATAAAAGACAAGTGTTATATAAATGTAAATAAAAACTAGACAACAGAAAACTATGTGGTTAATCACATTGAGAGCAGTGGCATGCAAAAATTAGCAGCCCTAATAAGTGACACACGAACGTAGGTGTTTTGAAATAAGCTCAAAAAAGGGGAAGTAACAGGAGAAAGAGGAAGGTCCAGACAATCTTTCTCTGTAATTCATTTATTTTATTTTACTAAGTCACTTTATTGAAACTCTAGTTTCTGATGATGATGGTCACATAATAAGGGATGGCTAGATACCAGAAAGCCTTACAGTAAACTACTCACAGTACCTGATAAACCAGAAAAATTACATGATAATTATAGGTTTGCTTGATTAACAAACCTATAATTATCATGTAATTTTTTCACGTAAAATAACTGTTATTCAGTTTGACTGTTATTCAATCTTTAATATAATCACTCTAGATATCCTTCACTACACTTCAACAAACTCTCTGTGCCAGCGTCCACCTGCAGTTGGATCACAAGTTTCCCAAGTAACACGAGAATTAGCTGCTGTGCCTATTCTCTAGGGCTACCACTGAATGTATAATACGTTCATTAGTCCCTGTCTGGTTTGGATCGGCTTCCTCGTTGGACAAGTGCAGACTTTAAAGAGTAGTTTGGTCGGCAGAGCGCGTCATCTGAGCTGACCTGCCCTCCCTCCATGACCAGTACACAACATGTGTCTGGAAACAGGCTTGTTGAATTATAAGGAATCCCTCACACCCCACATGCCATCTGTTCAATTCTTTCCTCTGGTAAGGGATACAGATGGATCAAATCAAGTACTGCCCGACTATAAATTAAACCCCATCCTATAACCTGAATCTATACTGCAGTTCCTTTATTTTTCTACTTTCTTAACTTTGTGTATCCATGTAAATTATCTTCTTTAACTAAATGGACAATCACTGCACTATCATGTCACTTTGTCACAGTCTAGTGTGACTATTTTATGTGGTTAACTATTTGTTTTACATGTTGTTATGCCCTGTCTAGGGGTGAATGTGCGACATGAAAGGGTATGAGGAAATAGAGGTAACTGAAAGAACAAGATTTTAATGAGAAGAACAATTTCACAGCTGGGGGTATGTCTTCGGGAGCCGACAAGGCCAAAATAACAAACAAAATCAGCTAATTATTGTACCCTTTAACTTCCCTACTTGGCAAACAAAAAGAAAAGAAAAGAAAATTACTTCCTTACCTCCCTGAACAAAACACAATCAATAAAAGGTTCAAACAAAAATGGCATCGGTCTCCCTACCTCCCCAATAATACTATATACAAATATATTTACAGGTTAGCTAATAAGTCCAAACAGGGGCAATCCAGAATCAACGTCAAAAAGACAGGCAATAGCCAGCATTAACAGGAACGGCTGAACAAATGAATACAACAAACCTCTCGCAAGTCTCGCACAATACTAGTTAGCAGCAAACAAGTAACCAAACACAGCAAATTAGACAAAAAGCTATAACAGGAAGAGGTGGTGGAGGCTTTTATAGGCCACAGGGAGTTAGCTGACCAGGCAGGGCATGGCACCAGGTAAACCTTGGGCCTTAGAGACCAATCAGTGTTCATCCTGCACAGAAACACAGACACCTCCCAAAACAGAAAACAAAAATAAAAAAGGACGTAACACACGTAATCATTTTTGTATAAGTCCATTCCATTTTCAGAGCAACACTGATGCACAGTGCCCAGTATGTTAAATGTGCACTGTTCGAATTGCTCCAGCTTGTCTAATAAAGCTGATCCAAACCAACAAAAATCTCAGTTATGTTAAAGACTGAAATAAAGTGAAGTACACTTATCCATTTAATTAAGGACCTTGCACAGTTTCTACCCTTTTACATTTCCTTTTAAAGAGGTAAACTGAGAGTACACCTGAAGCTGAGTGGCAGAGGCAGCAATTCTTAGCTGGTTCGTCAGGCTGGCAGCAAACCAAGCAGCGTCGTGTTACAGCATGCAGTCCAAACTCTGGATGACACGTCAAACAGCTCTCAGGCCCAGGTCCAGAGCAGTGCTTACAGGATTCATCACAGGCCTCACACACCTCCTGCTCAACATAATTCATGGACAAACACTACGTCATTGAAGAACAGTATCATTATCAGTATCACTTTAATGATATTTATTTATTAATTCATTCACAGGTGTGGTGAGCAAAATACCATACAACAATGTGCAGCCCTGCACTGTGACAAGTATGCAGTCTTCCTGACTCAGTTCTATAATTATTTCTTAATATGAGGGCCATCTTGTTTTGCCACTAATGTGTTCTGTAAACCCAGCCTATGTATACAGTCAACTCAACCCACTATTAACAGCATAATTATAAAACTAAGCACAAAGATTCAATTTTCCACTAAAATAGTCTTCCTTAATACACTGACTTACAGTACAATGAGTAAATACAGATAATTTTTTGTTTAAAGTAATGAGCTGTATTTTAACACACTGAGCAGGTATTCCTACTAGCGTCTTGCTATAGTTCAGTACTGTAGATCACTACAGGGTATTACTGACATTGCCTAACACTACTGCTCATTTTACTGAATCAAAAAACAGAGCCATCTTTAGGGAGGCAAAGGGGGCAAATATTGCTCTCAGTGTGTAAACAGAACAAACACTAAGCTACACCATGTCACTATAAGCAGGTGTAATCCTGAAGTCCTGGGTGTTAGCTTTTACTACTCCTTATACCATTTTATTGCCATTGCACCCATTTTATTGCTGTGACTGACGACTTGGCTTTGAATAAATGTTGAAATTCATACTACAGTATACACTGCTATAAATATCACTATGAAGCAACAAGCATTAAAACACTCAAACAAACAAACTGCCACTGTACACACATTTTGAGAGTAGTATTGGCCTTCTTCACAACGAGGATAACACACCCCTTCCTGTAAGATACTGCCCCAGTCGCACGTCAGACAGCTCTGAGGTGTGTTATCTGCAAACACACACATATTTACAAAGAGTCATTATGTGAACAGAAGAAGAAGGACATTTTCATTATAGTCTTACAAATTTTTTATCGAATCCTGCTGAACACTGGATTCAATATTGATAAGGAATTTGTAAGGCAACAATGAAAACATAAAGATAAATTAAAATTCAATGTACAGGACATGGTAACAGATATTAGATTGGGTCAATTTCCAGTAACTGTAACTAACGTCATACATTCTGTGATAAAGGCATTTATATTATGGTGATTACATCATTATCAGCTATTTGTATAAAAGAAGATAAAAAATAATGATGTTGATAGTTGATAGAACTAAATTTCACACTTCTTACTTTATTATTTTTTGCATCATATTCCACCAGAAATGAATGCCTTTAATTAGAATATATAGTTAGAATGTACTCAGATTTCACACACAAAAAAAGTATCGCTCATTTTAAAACTAAAGCTGCTTTCCCTTATGTGAATTTAGACAATTACTCTTTATAAATTTTAGGTTGTATTACACATTAAGTACATATTATTAAAGACATTTTAAAAGGAAAACTAATTACTAATACTAACAATCTTTAAACATTTTTCCCCCAAATGTAACTACCACATAGATATACCGTATAGGCATATACACACACCAGCCACTTTATTAGGAACACCTGAACACTTGCTCTTTCATAAGTATCTAATCCAATCAGCTAACACTGTAGCAGCAGCACCTTGATAAATTTCCATAACATGGTATTAGTTTTTAGTATTAGCATTTTATTAGTACTTCCACATTCATATGCTTAAAATAAATATTAACTGAAGCTCTTGACCTTTATCCACATGATGTTATGCATTGCTGCTGCCACATGATTACTGTATATGATTAAATATTTGCATGAATTAGCTTCAGTGAAATTACTTACTGTAGCTCCTTGGTTGCTATGAGCAATTACTTAAGCCTGCCCATCACCGGAAATGGACCACAATATGACCAGCACTAATCTGTTATTATTGGTAGTGGACCATTCCTAGCAGAGCAATTGTAAAATATCTTACTGGCTTCACTTCTATTTTATTTAACAACATTTAGTAAATTGCAGAAGTGGTTTATAGTCTCGGATAAAGATCTGTTAAAATATCTTCCTCCTGCTAATACAAACAGGACATAGTCTAAAATAATTATTTAAACAAAGCTTGTTAGAGAGGAGTAAATACATTATTTGATTACAGCAAACTACAAAGTAATTAAATACATAATTTGTAAAGTCACGCGTCAGTATAAAATGGCTTCATACAATATTTTAAACATTAGGCAGTTTTTCAGACAGAGGATATTTAAAAACCAGAAGTAATAATATACCATTCTGGTCTGTACACATACCAGGTATAAGTACAATTGGAAATCTTATTAATGTGCATGAAGCTTGTACCTGTGCAGCTCTTGCAGCTAGTGTGACATTGTCGACAGGTGTGTGCGCTTTGGTAGAAACGTGGAGGGCAGTGTTCCACACACACTCTGGTGCCCTGAAGCTCAAGGAGAGGTGGGACACACACCATGCAGGCATCCGGCTCCGGGCCCGAGCACATCTCACAGGATTCATGACACTTCTCACAGTGCTTGCCTGTACTGTAGTACCTTGTAAAAAAAAAATCCAAATTGAGGCCCTGTCAAGATCAGCATTTGGATAACTGCCTCAGTATTACTCTAGGGTTATTAAAGATAATTTACCTACAAAAGCTAGTTTTAAAAAAAAATGTGTTTGGTTGTTCAGTAACTGAAATACTCTTATCTTATTACTCTAGGACACTTAAAATAAAACTCAAGAACATGCAGCAATCTAAACACATTACACTGTAATCCGGAGCAATAATTTCTGACATGGAACATCAAGCTAATTAAAACAAGTGAACCAGAATCAAATATTTGTTGTAACACGTGCTATCTTTGCATGTGTTATAAGCAGTGGTGTAGTCTAGTTTTTTGTAGTGAGTATACTGTGATTTTCCCCCCCCCTCCCAGCCTCATATGCACCCATCCTAGAGCGACACCCCATAGGCACCACCACACTCACTAATGCATAAAATATGCATCTACATGTAACTGAGAGCATTATTAAAGACTGCTTATGTGTCATCAACATTCCAATTTATTATAAGCAACAAAAGACAGTCAGCTGATAAAACCTGTCCTCCAGGTCCATAACATTTAAGGCTAAATGTAATCAGACAGTTGGCAGCTGTAATCAGACAGTTGGCAGCACCCACTGACTTTCATAGTCTATATTTTTTCCTACTGTGAAAGTAGGTGCTGCCAACTGTCTGATTACATTTAGCCTTAAATGTTATGGACCTGGAGGACAGGTTTTATCAGCTGTCTTTTGTGACACATAAGTAGTCTTTAATAATGCTCTCAATTACATGTAGATGCATATTTTATGCATTAGTGAGTGTGGTGGAGCCTATGGGGTGTCGCTCTAGGATGGGTGCGTATGAGGCTGGGAGGGGGGAAAAAAAAAATCACAGTATACTCACTACAAAAAAACTAGAGTGTAAAAAACTAAGGTGCAGGCTTCCGAAACCACTCAGAGTGTAGTTTGAGTCTGCTTTCGTTTCATATCTTCTTTTACATTAGTTAGTTAATTTCTAATTCGCGCCAAAAAACACCGCCAAGCAACTAATTTTCCTCCTCGTTAGGTGACGTCAGATCAGGTCACAGGCCACGGAAGCCCCAATGGTAAAAAAACGTAAGTGATTCGCAATCGCAACCACAGACGGGGTGAATTTATGAATGAAAGTTCTGTCACAAAACGATATTGTTACGTATCCTCACGCTTTTTAAGTGGGTATACGGAAATCCTTGGCATTTCCTAGTGGATATACGGCGTATACCTGCGTATCACGTAGACTACACCACTGGTTATAAGCTATGAAAACACTACGCCATCTTCTGAAAAGACATAATGATTCATAATGAGAGAAAATTATGAGACGACTGAATCAATAATGAATCATCACTCGCTCTTTAATGTTCTATTGAAAACATAACTAAGGTCTAAATGTTTGGCCAGTGCCACATGAACTGAAGAAGTGTGCGTGAAGTGTTTTACCCTGTAGGACAATGGCGCACACACAGATGTGAGAGCAGGTGTAAGTAACCAGGAGAGCAGCTCAGACAGTCTTTAGAAGATGCGCCCGAGCATGTGGCACACACATGATCACACGGCATACAGAACCCGAGCTCAATGCCATCAGCTTCCTCATGAGCACTGTATGTGCCTAGTGTACACTCAGTCACACAAGAGTTATCTGTGAATACACAAAACATGCCTTTGTTATCTAGATTAAATGAAAACACAGAAAATGTTTTCCTTCTTCCTTCTTTTACATTTTGTTTACAGCAAGCTAATACAACGCATTCTAAATATACTGAATAAAGTGGAGTAAAATATATATATTTTCCCGAAACTATCATCATGTAATACCACCAAGGATGGAAGGTAAAAAACTATACACTTTTCTGCCATGATCATCATTCAGGTATTATGTAAATACTATTTCTGTCCATGAACTAGAAAAGCTTTTGCAAAAATGGCTAAAAGATCAATTAATTGTTGCTTTTTGATTGTATGAAAATCAAATGCAAATCACTCATCTCCCAAATGTGTACATAACAAATAACTAATTCTAATAAAATGATTGTTATGGAATGTGTTTTCAGTATTGATTGTTTTTTTTTTTTTTTTAAGGCACAACAAAAACTCCTTTACTTATGAAAAATTACAAAGACAATTCAATTGCTAAATGAAATGAATGACTCTCACTATGGAGATATCGGGGAAGGGCACAGGTCTGGCAATCTGTAGATGCGGGGCCTTCACAAGACTGGCAGTGATGATGACAAGCCTGGCATGTGAACTGGTTGGCATGGAGAAAGGTTCTGGGTGGGCAGTCTGAGTCTCCGGTCACGCCACACATCATGGTATTGGGGTCCAGGGCTAGACCTTTCACACACTGAGTGCACTGGGTGGCCTCTGGGCCTGTACACAGTGCACATGTCTGGTGGCATTCTAGAGACATGAGAAAACTTTGATTAATACACGGTTATACAAAAAATGATTATATGGTTCATTATTGTTACGGTTCAGCCCGGACTTTTGGCCATGTGATTCTGTTTATGTTCCGTGTCACGTGTCCCCTTGCCGATGGCAGCGCAGAATCATAGTCAGTGTACCCTCGTCCTTTGTCCTGTATAGTTTTCGTCTTTGTTCCTGTTTTGTGTTTATTTATTAAACCCTGTTTATTTGATGCTATTCTGTGTATGGATCTGTCTTCCTCCTCCCAGATGTGACAATTATAGACTTCCTGCCATTTTCCTCTTACTTCTCTTATCAACAAAGAGAAAATTTTTCCTCATACAGAACTAATCTCTCACTCAAGGGATTTTTTTTGCACCATTCTGTGTAAAATCTAGAGACTGTTGTGTTTAAAATCCCAGGAGATCAGAACATTAACCAGAGCTCTTGATCTGCATCTGCATGACTTTATGAGTTGTGCTGCTTCCACTTCTTTGGTTGATTGGTTAACTGCCTAAACGAGCAGGTGTACAAGGTCTTCCTAATATAGTGGACAATGAGAGAATATACTGTTTTGCATTGCTGTGTCTTTGGTTATTAATGAAAATATGGCTTAAAATTTGGCTTGAGAAATATGTGATCAACAACTCATAAAGTTTGAGTATAGTTATATAAATATTTAGAATTTAGACTGCAGGAAACTCATTATTTTCTAATATAAGCACTGTATACAGCATTTCTCTTCCATCTGAATGCTTGTGAGAAACTCTCCCACATTGAGCAACCTAAAGGCGTCACAATGTAACAGGGATGTTAAAATTCAACAATGCACTCATTCTGCTCAATGACACAATTTGCTTAGCAAATATAAAGATCATTATCTTCTGTCAAATGAGTTTGATCCTGATAGGTATTTATTTTACGTGCCTATTTACGTGTCACGGTGACATGGTGTCAGTGACACGAAAGGACCCAGAAGAAAAATTATATTTGCTCAGTAGAGTTAATACAAAAGAACATCTGGTGTGTACAGATCATTGCTTAATACTGACTTAAGTGAAATGCTTCTCATGATTAAAGCATCATAATGAGGATCATAGTGTAATATAAAAGGAGCAATTATTTTTAAGTCTCTTAATGCCCACAAAGTCTACATTTGTTGTAAGAACTCTCTAACATTGCATTTATTATTTGTTATCAAACCCCATGTCAAGTTTAGCCTGAGAAGAATGAAACTCATGTTACAGTAACTCCAGTCACGATCTCCAACTCCCAGCTGGCAGAAACACGCACACACACATTCCGTTGCCCAGTCACCCAGCTATTGAGACCTGTGTTCAGTTTCACACTCACTCTCCCTGTTTAAAAATGTCTTACATTCATTGTACAAAGTTGATGGTTCACATTGTTGTTTGACCTTACCAAACCTGCCAAGTTTCATCTGATAATCTGTTTGAAAATACTGCTTGACCAATGAATCAGTGAAGGGTAGCAAAGCAGTGAAGCTCAAAATGTGGTTTGTAGTCTGTAAACAGTTGTTAACTGAAATGTAGTTCAGCACAATGCTGCCAGACAAAAAAGAACAGTGTTTTACTTGGAAAAGATGACTCCTGCTATGAATTACTGGTCAACTAATAAACATTTATAGTAATGTAGTCTCAGCCTCAGAACACTGTTTGAAGGCGTGATTCATATGGCACGCAAAATGTGAAACACTTGTTCTACAGCATTTCCAGGATTTAACGATCTGCCTTGAAACAAATCTGTTGTGATGCTGTACTTCCTTGATGGCAGAAAGAAGCTTATGAGTATGAGCTGTATGCTGGATTATGTGAAGTTCACATTATAACTAATTAGCATGAATGATGGTTGAACAATGGTTGAACACCAGTCTGTTTTGTGACATCAACTTTACATTTTCAAGCTCTAAAAATAACGCTGAACAAAACTGTGATTAGTTGCTTTACATGTCAGTCAGATGTCCTCTTGGGCAGTCATTAGCCAATAAATGCTGCTTTGGAGTCCATATTCTGATTACGTGAAATAAGTAGTAATGTAACCCCTGTACACTCAATTCCAGAAATGGCAACCTTGAAAACTAAAATATTGTAATGGTCAATATTCTAGGTTTTCCCTAGAGATGAGCTTCTTCCCGCAGGCCATTCGGAGTCTAAACCAAGAAACACCCAGGATCTAGTACTGGGTGTTTACTGGGTGGATCTAGTACTGGGTGTTTCCTGGTTTAGACTCCGAATGGCCTCCATCTTCACTGTTTTTATGCACACCTTTTTTGCACTGACACTTTAACTCTGGACTGTCACATTAACTCTGGACTTGCACAGCACAGTGCCACTTTATACACTATATACACTATTTACACAGCATATGGCACATGGACACTTTAAGGACAATTTTTAGAAACCATACACTTTTATGTATATGTATATTTATGTATATATGTACATTATTTTTCCACATATATTTTCATATTTTATATAGTTCTTATATAGTTTCTACTTTTTTATCTTCTTTTGGTTTATGTTTATTTTTTATTCTAAATTGCATTCCTTTTTTACGCTTATATACCGGATAGATGCAAAAAACATTTCACTGCATGTCGTACCCTGTATGTATGTGTATGTGACAAATAAAATTTCATTTGATTTTGATTACCTATGTTCATTAAACAAATTACTTTACATATTGGGTGGAGTTGTTGAGGAGTTGAAGAGCTGCTAAACAAGAATGAGGATCTGTTAAATGTACACGATGTTATATTATGCTATTATGTGTTATTCTGTTTGCCTAATTAGGTGCTATAACTACTGTTAACCACGACTGGCTAATGTGCAAAGTAAATTTACCCTGGCATTCCATGCTGGTGGTCTGGTAGTAGGTGCCAGCGGGGCAGTCCTCTGAACATGTGCCTTCATATAGTTTCGGAGCCAGAGAGGAACAGCTCTCACAGTCATCGGAGAGAGGCCCAGAACACGTAGCACATGACTCATGGCACTGCACACACACACCCTGGTCCAAGTCCTCAAAATAGCCCTCTGGACAGCTGGCTTTACACATACCATTCAAAAGAAGGTAAAGAAAAGTACATCCTGTAAAACACATACAAAAAGAATATACATGAGGGGCATGACCTTGATAGGATTAAAGAGAATTGATGATCTGAACTTAATATTAAGCTCAATATTTTGGATGCTCTGTGATGGAGACTCTATCATTTGTTTTGTTTTTAAAAGGTAGCTTTAGGCCTTTTTATTGCCTTTGTATTTATCTTTGTGTTTATCTTTGTGTTTAACATCATCCTTTAACTGCAAACACACACACACACACACACACACACACACACACACACACTCACACACACACGCACCAACTCACACTAGTGTTAATTTCGTCAGACGAGATGAGACGAAATATTTTTTTAATACTTTTTTTTTCATGACTAAGACGAGACGATGACAAGACTGCACCACTGTCCAAAACGCTGACTAAGACTAAATTAACATGCATTATTGTTGACGAAAAAAGACGAGACGAAAATGTTCTGTATAAAATAAAAACTAAGATAAAATCTCTCTTCATTTTCGTCTACAATTGTCTATGCTTTTTCATCAGCTGTTTCATCTTTCAAATATTCAGAACGAGTTCACTGCTTCGCGCTGTTGCTCAAGTTACAGGTCTCATACGCCTGTGGCTGTAACACGAAACTGCTGTTCCCTTTCAGAACTCGAGCTGCGTCGAAACGCTATGGGAACGCCCCTGCGTGACCGTGCTCTGAACCACGTGTGTAATCTGATCAATAGGTGTTGGGACGTGACGTAAGCACTGTTTTTCTGATCTCTCCCCTAGCGTAGCATCATCGCTAAAGGCTCAGGTGTTCCTTACGGGGAAGTCTTACGCAGCAGCAGGTCAGGCCGCGGGCTGCCTCCACACCATGGGTGTGTTGCACGCATACCAGGCTGACCTGCTACAAGATTTGGGTGAGGAACTTAGCTCCGGGACCGCTGATATTGTGGAGTTGCGTCGGACTGCCGACTTGACTCTTCGAGCCACGAAACACACGGCGCGGGCCATTGGTCGGTCTATGGCGGCCCTGGTGGCCACTGAAAGGCATCTGTGGCTCACCTTGTCCGACCTCCCGGACAAGGATCGAGCTGTGCTGTGCAAGGCGCCATCAGCTGCAGGGCTTGGCCCCAGCTGCTCTGAGTGGGTCAGAGGCCAGCCCGAGGGGCTGGTTCCCCTGAGAAACTTTCTGACAGCTTGGGAGGAGCTGCCAGGAGTCTCCCGGTGGGTCCTGCGGACCATAGAGGACGGCTACATGGTTCAGTTCACGTCCTCTCCTCCCCGTTAAAACGGGATGTGTCCCACCCTGGTGGAACCCGAATAGGCTCTGGTCCTGGAACGAGAAGTGTGCACACTCCTGAGGAAAGGAGCCATCGAGGTGGTCCCCCCTTCGATTCGAGAGTCAGGCTTTTACAGCCCGTACTTCATCATTCCGAAAAAGGATGGCAGGTTGCGTCCCATTCTAGTCCCATTCTACGCTCCTTGAACCGCTCTCTCAGGAGGCTCAGGTTCAGGATGCTCACCCTCAGGGAGGTCGTGACTCAGATCAGGTCCGGGGCCTGGTTCGCCACAATAGATCTGGAAGACGTGTACTTTCTCTCAGGAGGTTCCTGAGGTTTGCTTTCGGGGGCAAAGCTTACCAATACCGGGTCCTCCCGTTCGGCCTGGCACTCTCGCCCCGCACCTTCACGAAATGCGTCGACGCATCACTGACCCCGCTGCGGCTCCAGGGCATGCGCATTTTAAAGTACCTCGACGACTGGTTGATTCAGTTGGTGCGCCAGGCATTTCGTCATCGAGATGTCGTCCTCGCCTGCATGAAGGTGCTTGGGTTTCGGCTAAACGCCAGCAAAAGCATGCTCTCTCCAGCACAGAGAACCACCTTTTTGGGCATGATATGGGACTCGGCCAGGATGCAGGCACGGTTGTCACCTGCTCGGGTCGAAGTCATCCTCACCTCGGTCAGGAGAGTGCGGGAAGGCCAGCCACTCACTGTGAAGCAGTTCCAGAGGCTGCTGGGGCTCATGGCCCCCTGCTGGGGCTCATGGCACTGGTCACTTACCTCCGCAGGACGAGTCCGAGGAGAAAGTCGAAGCAGCAGGAAGGGTTTCCCGGCCGCTAAGCAGACGTTGAGCAGATGGGTAGTGGATGCGATTGTGTTGGCTCATGAGTCCTCTGGCTTCCCCGCACGCTCGGGGTCCGGAGTGTGGCGGCCTCCGCGGCCTGGTCTGCTGGAGTGGCACTCCAAGACATCTGTGACGTTGCGGGTTGGTCCACCCCGCTGACCTTCGTCAGGTTCTATGACCTTGACCTCAGAGCCACCCCGGGCTCCTCTGTCCTACTTGCAGGTGCCAAGGCCCTCATTCTCTAAGCAGGGTCTGGTTAGTGTGGCGTGATTGGACATTAGTTCCCATAGCGTTTCGACGCAGCTCGAGTTCCGAAAGGGTACGTCTCTAGGTTATGACCGTAACCCCAGTTCCCTGAGGAATGAGATGCTGCATCTCTGTGCCACACTACCTGCATCCCTGCGGTGCTTACCTTCTCTCGCAGGAGCTAGTGTCTTGTCCATCTCGCAGCCATTTGTAGCTTCCTGTTTACGCGACATCACCCACCGATGACGTCACATCCCAACGCCTATTGGTCAGATTACACACGTGGTTCAGAGCGAGGTGACACAGGGGCGTTCCCATAGCGTTTCGACGCGGCGTCTCGTTCCTCAGGGAACTAGGGTTACGGTCGTAACCTAGAGACGAACAATTGTATTGCTTCCGCTAAAGAAAATAGTACGCTCCGTCTCTACGGTTAGAATCCTGTATTTCCATGGCAACACTCTGTTTTTCATGGCAACGGTTGTTATAGTTAGCAGCGGTCTGTTATCAAGAAATAAAATAGTGTGTGCGTAGAAAGAATTTGTCCACACGCCGCTCAAAATAAATAAATAAATAAAAAATCCTGAGCACAGGTCCACCGTCTAGGCAGGCTTTTTGTGTTAAATGATATTTACTGTTTAAACGAGTGTTCTCAACTTCTCACTGATACTTTTGTGATTTGCAGAGTTTTGACAAGTTTTATAGCATTGATATTGTTTCTTATTCAAAAGAGGTGACTGAAAAAACTCAGCACCCCCAACCTGAAACCTATTCCCACACCCCTGTCACAATCACATCATAATCAAAATTAATAATTAGGCTTAAAAGCAAATGTATATGTAAGGGAATCAAGTTTAGCAATTACATGTAATATTGCTCCAAATATCATCAGCAATGGTGTGTGCAATACCATGTATAACTTGCATTAAGTTGGTAATATATATACCTACAGTTTTGATCTTGGCCTTTTCATTAATCAGCATTAATGTGTTATTTTAAAACAGACTACAATTTTTTGACTAAAACTAGACTAAAATTGAAAGACTTTTAGTCGACTAAAACTTGACTAACAAAAAAAGATATGTGAATGACTAAATATGACTAAAACTAACAAGGACATTTGGCACAAGACTAAGACTAAGACTAAATTAAAAAGTAGGTGACGAAATTAACACTAACTCACACATACACTTACTGGTGCATGCACTGGTGTCAATGCAGGTGTCACAGTGAGGGCCACAACGTCTGCATGTGCCATCCTCAGCAGCAAAGGTCCTCACTGAGCAGTTATCTCTGCACATGCTGTTTTCCAGGAAACGTCCATCTCTGCATGCAAGGCATTGAGTTCTGCTCCCATCACAGGTCAAACAAAGGTCATCACAAGGATCACAAGTCCCTTCTGCTGTCTCAAAATAACCACTGGCAGAACACACACAGACACACACAAACACACACAGACACAAACAAAGCATTTGAATAGCTTAAATGCAAAAGTAATTTGTAAAAGCTGACCAGGATGAAAAGCGACAAATGTCTGCCAAATACAGTATGCATAAATGTAAGTCAGTAGCATAGGTACTTAGTAAAATCAGTGTTTGTGTCCGTGCTACTACTTTTTTATGCATAGATAACCAGTGGACAAGTAGGTTTACCAGAAAATGGACAGCTCCTATTTATTAATTTCCTTCAGTCATTATTTAGGTAACATCACAACATTTATTTCCATCCAGTATTGCATTCACTTCTCGCCAAGATCTTGAATAGACGATAGAGGAGAGGCAGACCACGGCGTAATGTCTTCTCCAGCACATCCCAAAGACTCTTAATGGGGTTCAGGTTGACCACAGATGACTATGTGGTGACTCATCTATGTGTGAAAATGATGTTTCATGCCCCCTGAACCAATCTGAGCCTGATGAATCCTGGCATTCATCTTGGAATATGCCCATACCATGAGGGAAGAAAAAAATAAATCCTTTGATGGAAAAACCTGGTCATTCAGTATATTCACATAGTCATTTTATTTCATATTTTGGTACATAATGCTGCTGAACCTGATGACTTAAGCAACCCTAGATCATAACACTGTCCCCGGAGGCTGCATCACTTCATCTGCCTCTCTTCTTAACCCCATGCACCCATCACTCTGGACTAATCAGACCACATGACCTATTTCCATTGCTCCAGAGTTCAATCTTTATGTTAGCTAGCAAATCGAAGCCTTTATTTCGATCAGCCTTTACTGACAAGTGTTTTTTTAAAGGCAACACAGCTGTTTATTCCCAATCCCTTGAGTTCTCTTCTCATTGTGCATGTGAAAATGCTCTTACTCTCACTACTAAACATAGCCATGAGTTCTATTCATGAGTTATATGATTTGACTTCGGCAAATGCTTAAGTCATCTCTGATCACGATTGTTCGAGAATTTGTTCCGCCCATATTTCTTCCACGAAGATGACGGTTTAGCACTACCATTTCAGGTTTTATTAATGATTTGGACAGTTTTGGTTAACCCAGTACTTTCAGCAGTCTCCTTAATTGTTTTCTTTGCTTCAAAAAAAAAACAGAGTAACATCTTTTTGTTGGTGGTTGTTCATGAAATGAAACTTAGTTAGGTTAGGCTTATCTAAGTTAGGCATATATAAATTCTTGCCAGCTAAAACACATAAATCATTGCATTAATTATTCATTGGAATGCTGTTCCATATTTTGCATCATTAAATGCATATGGTGTCATTTGGCCAGGCAATGTATTACTTTAACTACCAATTTTAGCTAAGTTAAATAGTGTTCACAAAGACATAACATGGAACTGAGCAGCACACCAGCTTCCAACTGCGTAATGAATGTAAATGTTTGTTATAGCTCACTATTGTTATATTGGTTCACCTCTGCTGCCCTGTGTTAGAAGGAATCCAAATTGTTTGTCATTGGTGTCCAAATGTATCCTTATTCTGTTTGCAATGATGACACTTGATAGGTAATACAAAAAACTCGCTTCTTCTGTTAGAAGTAATAAAAGTGGTAGCTAAGTGGTTAAGCTGTTTGGCTGCTGAATAGAAGGTTGTGAGTTCAAATCACAGGACCTGTAAGTTGATCGGGATAAGGATGGCTCCCAAATGTAAATATTAAGTTAAAAAAATAAATTATAATTATTTTGACAATGTTAATATTATTTCAACCTCACTCAAAAATGTTACCACTGCTAATATTAGATTTTGTGAAATACAAACTATTCCACAAAAACAAGACTTTAGCTTTAGTTCATCATAAATCACTATATAATGCTGGGTTGACTTACTCTGGACACTCTGACCAGCAGCTGCCCTGGAACAGAAAGAGCTGATAGGAACCACTCTGGCAGCTCAAACACTGGTCTCCACTGTCACACGTCTCACAGTTACTCGAGCACCTCTCACACTGCTGACTGGAGCTGTTCCCGTAGAACCCTACTGGACAATGATGTACACACACTGCCTCCTGCTGCTCCAACATATACCCTACACAGAACAATGGCAAGAAGTGACAGAAGTGAACACAGAGAACAGAGAGAAAGGGAGAGGGAGAAAAACATAGAGAGTAATTACAGATCCATAGAGATAAGGCAGATCATTTTAGAATCCATAATTTTGCAAATCACACATTCAGAGATATTTAAAGGAAATCTTGTCAGTGGAATACACTGGTAAAGCCTCTTTATTAAACCATAACTAAGCAAAAAGTTAACTTGTCTTCTCTACATTACCAGTTGAACAGGTGTTGCAGTTTTGTGCTGTTGGACCATAGCATGTCCTGCAGGACACATCGCAATAACGGCAGTCACGAGTCCCACCTTCGGACAGGAAAATAAGACATGACCGACTCTTCACCATGTTGAAAAATTCCATTCAATATGGAATGTTTTTAACTTTTAGCGTGGCAAAATACCAAAATTCTATTTGATCTACGTACAATGTTGTTCTGTCAGTGACAATTAACTAATGATGGGGAAAAAACCCTCATATACAAATAAAACGATAAAAAAAAACCCCAAATATCACATTCTTTTAACATAATTGTTACAGAATTGTTACTGACAAACTGTAATGCAAACTTTATTTACTTAATAAATTATACAACATGCAACACTAAAAAGTGTCCAGCAGAGGTGGGGCTTGCATTATTTGCAAAGAAAATTCTAAGGAACTCCTCAACAAACCTACTCAAAAAGTGCCAAGTTGTTATACCATATAAACCCATCAATCAGCTAGCAGATCCTGTAAGTGGAGAGGTGTGGTCTCCATGAAATGGACTTGTTTGCCCAGCACATGCAGCAAATGCTTCCTTGGAAGTCAACACATTGAACACTTTGTCATGTTCCTCAAACCATTCTTGGACAATTTTTGCAACGTGGCAACATGCATGATCCTGCTGAAAGGGAATATTGCTGCTATGAATGGTTTTACTTGATTTGCAACAAAGTTTAGTTTGGTATTATGTGTCAAAGTAACATCCACATTAATGCCAGAACTCAAATATTTCCCAGCAGATCATTGTCTTTCCTTGGACCACTTTTGTTCTCTACTAACCACTGCATACCAGAGACACCCCTACAAGACCTGCTGTTTTGGAGATGCTCTGACCCAGTTGTTTAGCCATCACAAGTTGATTCTTGTCAAAGTCAGTCAGATTTGCCCATTTTTCCTGCTTTTAACAGATCAACTTCAAGGGCTAACTTTTCACTTGTGGTCTAATGTATCTGACAATTTGGAAATTGCCATTATAACCAAAAAAATCAATGTTATTTACTTCAACTGACAGTACTTTTATCTGTTATGAGAGATACAAGATGCAAGATACAACAGCAATCATTTCAATCTGTTTACTCTGTCAGGATGGTGGAGTTGTTTATGAAGAGTTTCATTAATATCACTGAATTGATGTATTATATTTCATGTGTAATAATTCCTGTGTAAAAGACACTAAGTGTAAAGACTAGTGCTGTCATAATTTTGGGGCTCTTGTCATACATACTATCAAAGTATTGGCCCTCAGGGCAGCTGATGACGGGACACCTCCCGTAAATGGGACTATTCAAGCCCTTGCACCTATCACAGTCTCTTGCTCCTGGGCCATGGCAGGTTAGACATGAGGAATGACAGGGCTGGCAGCGCCATCCTCTGGCATCTCCAAACATGTCCTGGGGACACTCATTCACACAGGCACCATCTGAAAGCATAAAAAATCTTTTATCTTCTTAAAAAATTCTCAGAGGACACAGAGATCTACAAAGAGATCAAACATTCAGAACATATGGTTTTTCATTTAGTTTTTCTTCCTTTAACTTGTCTTATTAATGTAATAAACATATATCTTTATATTTAAATTCAATTTGTATTTGTCACATACACAACCACACACACTACATGTAGTGAAATCAAAATAGAAGAAAAACAGTTACAGTAAAAAGAGAAATCCAATTATCCGTACAGTAGCAAAAGCAAAAAAGAATATTCTTATGTATTTATCTTTAATCTTGTCTAATACACCTAATTTCTTTCATCTGTGTGTAAGAGTACATTCAACATTGCCACTGCATTGCTATGCTTTCACAATGCTGACAAAAGATTCCACACTTTGCATTTTGCTTGTTTGCATTCAGTTGTAGGTGTGTATTTCCAAGTCAAATGAGTATCATGACCCCAATGCACTTGTGCTCACTTTACCATCATGATCTCACACACGTGCACACTTATTTGTATATAATGAAATCATATAACTTATTGTAGTATGTAAGAAAGCAGGAATCAAACCATTTTTTGAAAGGTTACAAAGCATACAGAGAAAATTACGGAAAAAGGTGAATGTTATACGCACTGTGTAGAAACTGGCCTGGCTGACAGATCAGACAGAGCGTCTCACTCCTGCAGTCTAAGCAGGACTCTGGGCAGCTGAGACACACGCCCCTGCTTGACTCCTCGTAGGTCCTCTGGGGGCAGTGCTGTCGACACTGGTGCCTGTACCTACACACAGAATTGTCAACAAACCTTTGTGGCTCAATCATCTTTACTAAGCGGTACCATATTAAACACATTTCCTTTTAGTTTCACTGTCATTATTCAGTAATTCATAGTAATTTCTGAATTAAATGCTTGAAGATAAAAAAAAAGAATAATAAGCTGTGACCATAAGGAGTAATTCAAACATGTACATGAATATGATGTGCAGGTTATGAGAGAATAATGATATTTTAAAGGTAAAATTACTAGCAGTTCACTCCACTCTAGCCTTTCTCTCCCAGGCTGAGCGGCACAAAGAAACGCCTTAGGCAGCCTGCTGAACTCGGTGAACAGTAACTAGAGAACCCAGTCCGCCCACAAACTAGAGAGTAGACTAGCACCTACAAAGCAACTCACTCAGTGTAGCTGCACTACCTTCAGTCAAGCTTTAAAGCATAAATAAAAGCATGAACTCACTGTTCATCTCTTACACCTCATCATATGGTAAGCTAAGAAATATGTTGCCTGCAGAAATAACGAATCCCTCCACTCACTGAAACGGTTTAATCATTCTTCTGGCTATTGCATTACAAAACAGGTCAGAGGTCACATGAAAGATAATAATGTGTGCGGATCACAATACAGTGATGTCACATACAAAACAATGTTAAAGGTGGTTTCATATTGGTTTTATAAGAGAAGGAAGAGCCTTGAGCATGATGTAATGTTTGTTCTTTTCACTTCACCATGGGCAAAGACTTCAGTACTGTTTCACATGTCCTGCTGTGTTGCTGTGGTGCTGGAATTAGTTGTACTAGTACACAGCTCTTAAGCAGACACACATAGAAACATAGAGAGAACACCGGGGGGATAAATCTCTCAGTGCAAATACTCATCTGCTTCTTTACTTTAGAATCCGGTGCATCAACAATTTTTGTTCATGGTAGTATGTGTTTGTGGACAACATTTCTTAAAAAAAGCAATGACTATACACTACTATCAGAAAGGACAATAAATAAATCATTGCACATTATGCTGTGTTTCTGCCAAAAGAAAAATTCTTTGTCCTTTCATCTGGTTTCTTCACATTTAAGTAAACCATGTGGGTGAACAAAGTCTCCACAGCAACAGAGCAAGCACAAGGAAAGCATGTGAAATGTTGGGTCTTGATTATTGATGACTCTGATGACTGTAAACCACACAGAAAGACAGAACAGCTAAAAAGATAAGCAGGCAGGCAAGAACGAAAGAAGTAGAAAGCTGTAATGAGAAATTCAGAGGGAATGGAAAAACCCCTAAGAGGTAGGTAAAAGCTTAACAAAGAAGTATGTTGATCTCCGGTAACCGGGCTTGACTATGTGCCAATGGAAACCTGATGCACACAGAAGGAAAAGGCCATAACAGGAGGCAGAAGCTCACAATCTTTGAATTGTTCGCTTGCCTACGAGGCACAGCCTGGGCATTCCATTACAGCAGATAACAGAAAAGTATATACACACCTAGACAACAGCACACTTCATATACACACAATTTGTCAGTAAAACTGTCATGCAAAAGTATGACATGATCAACTCACAGAAAGTAGTCATCTGTACAGCTGTTACAGTACTCTGGGTCATCTGGTATAAGAAACAGAGTAATCACTGGCAAGCAAACATTTCAAACTGACCATAACTTTTGTTACTTCAAAGCTACTAACAGAGGAAGAACTAAATTATTATCAGCACTTAATTTAAACAGTATCACTTTCACAAAGGAAAGATAGATATTGTCAGTGAGACTGAGGACTCTCATGTTTACCAGTGGAGCAGGTGCTACAGCCAGTCTCGCATTCAATGCATTCTCCTGACTCTGGATCATGGACCTCACCTGCAGTACAAGAGTAGAGTTGATAAAATAAGTAATGCAAAGCCTGTGTATGAAGCATCACTACAAACCCACATAATCTGTTTAAAATGATATTTAAGAGATAATAGAACATACAAATGTCCACCCATCCATCCATTTTCCATGACACTTATAATACAAGGGGTCAAATGCAGCATGGAGCCTATCTTAGGGAACTCAGGGCACATATAGGGAGACTCCCTGGATGGGATTTAAACCCACAATCGCTCAAACAAGCTCACATTCACACATGAATGCCAATTTAAAGATGACAATCAGCCTACAATACATGACTTGTGGGAGAAAACCAGAAAACACAAAAAAATACAGTCATTTTTAGTTTGAAACAGTGCAGGCTTAAAATTTACAGCTATTAAATTGTTAAATTGTTAAAAGAACCATTCAAAAATCTAATCATGTAAAACGAGCTGTCTGTTTACCTAATGTAAAAGTAATTAAAATTTCCAGTGAATTATGTATATTTCATTCATATTTACTATAGAGACCAAACACTATTGACTGATATTAACATTAATATTAAAACTGATTAGCATTCTTAATGATTCTAAAAAAGTTTAATTAACTTTCTGTGTGATAATAGAATAACAAGCATGCAGTTACAAGTAAATAATCAACAGGGTGGTGTGAAGACTGTATAACTTCTGTTAAAGAAAATGATTTGACATGTTCTGACCAGACAAATACTAGATTTCAACAACACCAAAATATAAAAAACATGAACAATATAATGAGCTCCAACCTTATCAGACCCATTGTACATTATGAGCCAATATTCCTGACTTCTCCCTACTTGTCAGTTCTTGTTCGATGTTTATGATAAAAACATATTTCTTATGCAGTATACATACAAATGAGTTTCTTACCCACACCACAGGGCACTGGCAAACAGATTCCACTCTGGACTTTATATCCTTCCCTGCACTTGGTGCAGATGTTGCCATTCACACAGATCTCACAGTTGGCAATGCAGGGTAGGCAGGTGTACTGTTCTCGGTCAGGGTAGAACTCCCGCGGGCAATGGGCTCTGCAGTGACCCTGGTACAGAAAGCGCTCTCTCCCGTCTTCATCTGGAAATGTCATTAACACTCAGTTAATGTTCAATGTTGGCCTTCTCAGTGATGCAAGTCCATTGCCATTAAATGGCTGACACCAATGTGAGAAAAGTGGCAGATTTTCTTATAGGAGTAAAAATGAGACAGACATAAAATCCCAGTCATAGGTTTTTCTTGTCAAATGGCAGCATCTTCTCAAGCCACAAGCTCTATTTTGTAATGTATTACAGGCCCCTGCAGTGTATTTGGAGTATGAGCTTAATAAATTGCAGCCTGCAATCACATGGCTTAAGTGCTAACATCCAAAAACATTCACAGCCAAGTAACAAAGATTAACAAAGAAAGAGCGTAACAAAGCAAATTCAAAGAATGTTATAAGAACCAAAATAACAAATATATTATAAAATTTGGAAGCATTCATTAGTTACCAATGAAAACCAAATATGCAATTAAATGGAATAATAAAAATACAATAATAAATAAGGAGCTTGATTTTTTTTAAACCATGATGTTGTCATCTGTCTGTGTCCGTCATAAGTTTTCTCTAAATAGCAACAGTGATCCGACTGGCACACTTTGTCAGGACTGGAAAATAAGTAAACAAGGGCAATCAAGAGTGAATGTCATTGGCAGCATGGTCTTTTTGTATGCAGCCTTATTGTATGGCCACCTGCAGTGAATGCATCCTGGGGTATCTGAGAGAGCCTGAAAGCTATGCAGGCATTTTGGAAAGACTAAAATGCTGGCAGTTCATGAAGACTTCTAGAGAATAAAAGACAGAAGACGCACAGTCCAGACTGTGCTTGTGGTTATCTGTGGCCATGCTAACAAACGGCTTTTCTAGATTCGATGGAACATAAAATTACTTTAAGCTTATATTTTACTTTTACAAGGCTTTATTGATTTAAAAAAGATGACCATTATGTGGTCTGTAGATCTCTGCAAACTCTGTGAAACTCTGTATGGTTCTTTCCATTTTATAATTCAACATGAGAATGTAAAGTTTACAAATAAAACTATTATGAAGCCTATTACATATGCTTCTTTAATTAACGCTTGACAGAGTTATATATAGAGTTCATAAAAACAAGGAAATAGAATTAAAATTTCAAACCAGATCAATTAAGTGTTATATTACTTAAAGTTTTTATTAATTATTCTCAAATGCCCAGTGTCTAATGGTCTGTAAACCATTCAAAAAGTCCAAAACATTCTCATAATATTGCTCTTTTGAGTAAAAGCTTATTTAATAAGCATTTAAAGGAGACTAAAAAATAAAAAAGAGATCATATCCCATATCCATACTGAAAGTTGTAAATATGTTTTTTAATGCTTTTAGCCTGTAACAGGGTGCTGGGTGTGGTGGTTGTTACGCATTGGTAATCTTAAGTAAATATGACTTAAGAGTCAAGTACACTGAAGTAATGAATAATTGTTAAATAGCTAATCTAAAGTTTGCGATTCATAACTACATGACTCTACAGGAATGAATAGGTGGTAGGAAAGCATCAGCAAATGCTGAAGTATCAGATATCCTGAAGTCTCTGACTCTTACAATGGTTCTCTGTTGACTATTAACTGGACCGTTAATGGAATACTTCAAAGTTGCTCAAGCTAAACTCTAACTACTGCTTCTGTTGTGTATTCAAAGATGTGTGTTGTTACTGTATCCTTTCTGGCAGCTTACATCAGTCTGGCTATTTTCCTCTTACCTCTCTCTTTAAGAAGTCGTATAAACTCACAACGTTGGTTTTTTTTTTTTTGCACCATTCCTGGGAAAGACTGTTATGTGAAATTTCCAGAAAACAGAAAGCAGTTTCTAAAATACTTGTCTCAAAAACAGCTTGTTTGGCATCACCAACCATGCCACAGGGAAAGTTACACAAATCACAATTTTCCCATTTCTTTTTAGTAACTGAACATAAACTGAATTTCATGACCTGTATCTGAATGATTTTTCCCATGGTGCTGCTGCAGCATTATTGGCTGATTAGATAACTGCAGGAACATACAGTTGTACACATGTTCAATATAGTTTTCAATTTGCGCTAGTTGCATATTTTACTGTCTGCCTCAAGAGCTGCCCTTAGACTTCCATTATGAGTGAACAAGGGAATCATCAGTTAAAGGAAAGGTGTTAAAAACTCTTGTTTATGGTAATTATGGTAATATGTAATATGGTAATCTATTGGAGTATTTCTTTTATGCCTGAAGGTAAGTACATTGACTTTTCTACTCCTTTAAAACATATATTTTCCACAACATATCTCTGTATTTGGTCAATCACTGGCGTGATGATAAATTCTTAGATAACAGTAGCCCTACTCATGGGTCATGCCCCCCCCCATTTAAAAAAAAAAAAATATCGCACTCTCTATTGTCAAAAATATATGTATGTATACCCAAATAATTCTGTGAGTAGAAACAAACAAACACAAAAATTCATTTAGAAACAGTAGTTCCCCCTCCCCTTGCTCACAGTGGTTTGACCCACTGCCTGCTTTCCCAGTTCATCTCACCTACTCTGCACACACGAGTCAGGTGTGTGGCTGCAGCTCAATTAATGTTGAACTCCATTATGTAGGGTATTTTATTCATTTTATATAAAGCGGTTCTCTTTAATGTAGTTTGAAAAAAAAATGTTTGATTTTGACATTGGTGGGGACATAATTTATTTGACATTGGTGGGGACAACATTCCCCATATTTTGTGCAAAAAACTGTAGTTATAAGAATACTTTATTACTCACATACCGGTAACCTGCATAACCACGTTGCATATTGCTTCATACAACGGAATCTAGCTGCAGCCGACCTCAACACATTAGCGAGAAAGACAAAGCCAATCAAACAGCGACGTGGGTTAGAGAGGCAGGACTCAAAAAAGGCAAAGGCCAATCCTTTTAGAGAGGTGATTTACAGAGACGGGGTTCATTGCAGGGGTAAATCTGTTAACCGTTTGTGTTCCACTAGTTGCGCTATTTTTTCCAGAACGCCGTTGTAAAATATTTTAATCTTATTTAATGATTCCTGGATAAATGTTAAATGAAATAAGTAAAAAAGCACAAGACACAGACGGATATCAGTGTTTATATATATATATATATAGTAACTTAATATATATATATATAGGCTTGGTCGAATTATTGCTAGGGACAATTGAGTGTTCCCTGGATATTGGTAGGGACATGTCCCTACCGTCCCTACCCAAATCGACGCAATTGGTTGATGCAGATTCAGTCATAAATTAGTTGCGGCAAAAATGCTGGTTACCGATGTAATTTTCCATGAATCTGCCATATTAGCGATTAAAATATTACTTATCTAGTTAACGTTGGCTTGTTTACAATAGCTTGTTGCATAGTGCCCTGTAACTAACACGCCAAAGCCGTTTCCCATGCATTGTTTTATTTGGGACGACTTGGCATAATGTTAACTTAACATCAATGGCCACAATTAGCATATTGTTTAGGTGTGCATTTACTAAATGAGCACCGTGCTACGTCCGAACTGACCTCACTGGATTTTTTGTATAATTAATTTTAAATACAATTTTAAACCTTTTTTAATTCCTTGTTTTTATTGTGATTATTTTTATGATAGTTTTACTTTCTTTGAAGAAAAACTTTGAAAACAACCATAATGACGCAGTCTCCATGCTACAATAATAATAATAATAAAAGCAAATTTTTTCACTGTGGGGAAATGTCTTTATAAGTACAATTAGACTATTATTTGTGCCCCCTTCAAAAAATTGCTCATGAGAAATTTTATATTTATTCCCCCCCCCACACTGTTAAATGAAATTTACGCCCATGGCCCTACTGACGAGTAACAAAAAAAGGGAAGAGCTACTACTCATTGTTTGCCATGTGAATACATACAATAGTGCTTCCCTCCAACTTAGAGGGAACAACCCCCATCTATACCCAACAACAGCTAAAAATACATGTGCAGGAATTGAGGAAGTGACTCATGATCTTAATGTTGATCTGTGGCATGAGAAATAAAAATAGTCCTTCTGGAAAGGCTAAGTGTGTGAGGTTCAGTATAACAAATTTATATATGTGTGTGTCTGTGTGTGTGTGTGTGTATAAAACATAAATTATCCTCCTGCTACCGAGTCCATTTTAAAGATGCACAGCATCCCTATAACGAGACTATAACGAGAAAAATGTATATCAAAACTGTCGGCAGTTTGGAATGAATATCTTTACCCTTTGTTAAAGAAAACAGAAAGAAATCAGAAGACTCGGGCGCATGCGCAGAAGAGTTCAGCAGCAATTCCCAGTTGACAATGCCTTGTGGGCAACTTCTAAAAGTTTCTTTGCAAGGATAACACCTGCTTTGCTGAAAGACATTTTTATTTGTATAAGCAACGCATGGCTAATCTCTTACCCGATCCACAGGCGGTACACTGGAACAGTTCATGGCCCTCACACTCGGCGCAGGTGGGATGGCAGAAGACGCAGCGGTTCTTAAATGCGAACTGTCCGCTGGGACACGACACGGACGATGCCTTTGCTTGTACAGAAATGAAAATGCAACCCAGCTGTAATAATAAAAGCTGCGTTAAAACCGCACTCATGTTTTGCAGAGCCCTAAAACGCATTTTCATTGCGCAGAAATCTCGGTTTTCCAAAAAGAGGTGCCGTGTGTGTTAATGCCAGCGCTCCGGCTTCATAACAAACCCTGCTTCTGTAAACGAGTTACAGCGGATTGGTCAGAGTGACTGTGTGTGTGTGTGTGTGTGTGTGTGTGTGTGTGTGTGTGTGTGTGTGTGTGTGTGTGTGTGTGTGTGTGTGTGTGTGTGTGTGTGTGTGTGTGTGTGTGTGTGTGTGTGTGTGTGTGTCCACCTAGAGTCGCGCTTCCTTCACCAACACTCACTGGAAAATGTTTCGGGCTTAGAAGTTTGGAAAATAGTGTAATCTTTGATGTGTAGCCTAATTTAAATATTTTTTTATTCTTTTTCTTTTTGATTTAGTTACAATACAGGGATTGTGATTTTGAAGAATCATCTGCCTTTCCTGGTTTGGTTAATTATAAACCACAGCTTCAACAGTTGATGAGTAAAATTGCAGTTAATTCAATTGTCCTCTTAAAGTTACTGTTTGAACTGTAAGTCATTCTTAGCTTAAATAAAATCTAAGTTTGGGGGAAAAAACAAAACCTTATACTACGTTATGATGCATTAATACCACATTTATACATCCTTTCATTTCTTCTTTGTATAAGATGCAGCTTGAGTCCATGGTCAAAACTGCAGATGTCCTCTCCTTAAAAGCCTTGGATGGACTCCTCACATACCTTACTAGCCTGTGTTAGCTATATCCTCAATGCTTGTTTGATAAGTAATAAGTCAGTGTTTCTACAGTTTGCTGTATCTTTAACCTGTTTTTCTGTACTTAGATGGATTTTTGTTAATTTGCAAATTTAGCTAGGTTGGTCCTGTAAAGGTCAATGCAGGTTTTAGAATCAAAAAGTCGGCATGGTTTAAACAGATCATCCACATGAGAGCTCTAGTTTTGTTCTGACCTGGGTTTCATCTGCCTCAGACAGCAGGGGAAATCATGCCCTCAGACTCCCAGTTGGCATCTGAGAGTGTTTTGCAATATCATGAGTATGACCTGAGACAGTGCCCCTTCCCCAAGACTAAAGAGTATTGAGGAGCACCCCTTGAAGAAATAAGGTGTTTGTTTTTTTTCAATTCTAGATTCTGAAAGCCTTCTTGAGACGGTTGGGCCAGTGAAAAAAGCAAAACTTTTTTTCAAAGTGTCATATACTTTAAATGATTGGTTCATGTCAGAACCAATGTGTCGATTGGTTCAGCACATATGTTCATGTCCCTAGAACATGAATGTTATTTAAGGGAGGACAGTCAATTCAATTTCAATTCAAAGTCCTCAGCCTCTTTCTACAACCACATGATCAATGCCATTAGTATACTGTATATCCACGATCTGCTTATTCATCCCCACTCCCAGCCTCTCTAGGATGCTGAACTGAAATAGGAATTATCTCTGAAACTCTCTGAAAACTAGCTTTTTTGCTGCCAATAACTTTGGCCAAATGTTGGGGAATTGCAAAGTCTGCCAACAAGATTCCCCCGCATAAAGTTGTGTTCAGGCGACTTTGGCTGAGCATGAAGCTGAATCCAATCCTCCTGCCCAAGGTCATATCACTCAGCTTTGTGTGTCAGAGCAGCTTTTAATGAATGTGAGCATACAGGAGTGTTATTATTTAGAAGAGATGTCAACAATCCAAAAAGAATTGGATGGTTGACATCTTTTCTAAAAATCTCTCTTCTTATCTCTTGACATCTCTCTTCTTTCTGAAATGGAAGAAAGACACATGCAGCTTGTCTAAGCAGAGACTGGCCCACCGATGCCATTATCTGATCTTCAAATAGGCTACATGGCTGTTCCCTACTGTTAAATGTCACTTTATTAGAATTGTCTGCTACTCATAGGCAGGGAGGGAGGGGTGTGCTGTTTCTACCTTAGTGTTATTGTGTCCAGGTCCATATTCTACAAGGATAACATTGTTTCTCCCAGTGGTGTGAGTTTGGAGAGTCATCTCTAAGCACTTTTTGAGTGCTTTTATTGCAAATGGAGAGAAATAGAGAGATTCATTGCAAATGCTGCATCTTATGTTACTGTATATGAAGATCTTGGTATGATTCACACATTTCCTACCTATCTATCATAAAACATATGTAGATAGTGTTTATTTTGTTGTATTTTGAAGGTCTTTCTTATATCTTTCTTAAAAAAATACAAAACAGCAATCTTTAAGGCAATGAAACACTCAGAGGTTTTAGGTATAACAGTAGAATATTAGAAAGAAGACTGCTGAAGCAAAGAAAACTTGCTTTTTTTTGGAAAAATTTCTAATATGTAACTTGTGGTGTTATTAAGATGTTTTACACTAGATCTCACTGCCACCACCACCTTGTATTGTTCAAAAATGTGGCACAATGGATTTATGTAGTTTGGGCCAAATTCGAAACCTTCCAGTATCATGATGCAAAGCAAAACTGGGTTTGTCGAACCAGACAAATGGAAACCACAAGACTAGATCAAGATCTGATTTTCAAAAAAAACAATGATGTTGTGCTTTATTGTTGAAATGAGCAGATGAGTGATTTGTCCTGAAATGGCCTAAATATCAGGGTTGAGTTAAATGTATGTCTTTGTATTGTCCATCTTTTTCTCTCATGATTCTAGCTTTTGTTCTTTAACCTCTGTGACTCAAAAGTGGATTTCATATGCAGAATCTGAAGTTGTATGTCCAGTTATGTTATTAAATTGATAACTATAATACAATTTTTGCTGATACATTTTCATTATTTCTTTTTGTTGCTTTACAAATATGCTAATGATGATGGGTCTGATATGCTGAAAGCTGTGAACAGATGTGAACAGTAGAGGGTGTGAGAGTGTTAACCTCACTGTGGAGTCCATGTCTAAATGAGGGAGGAAGCTTTTCCTGTGCAAGTTTGTGTCAACAGAACTTTTCCTTTATAGCATATGATAGACATAAAGGCATATACTGTAAACTCATATAGACTATCAGCCTATATCAATAAATGTTTTTCATTTGTATTGCAGTGTTGTTGTTTTTTTTTTTTACATTTTACATATAAATCTACAGATATACTAAATACAATCAGTTGTTAGCAGTGTTTATTAGGCTGCCCATAGTAAGTATATAAGTAAGCAAGCTAATAATACTGTATAGTTTATTGGATTTGTATTTCTACTACAACTTCTGAAAGGGATGCACTGTATATTGTAAGAACACAACAAGTAATAATCTGTTCACTAATTCATGTTGCTATGTGTTTTATTTCTTCTGAGCACCACTAGTTAGTCATTTGTTTAATAGAAAATATGTGTGTTTATTATGGAAGAGCATCTTCCCCAAATTATGTGGCAAGTTCTTGTAAATTGCTCTGAAAATGAGTTTCTGTTTAAAGGCCTGAAAAAATTCTTGTATATCATAAATAAATATGCTCTGAGAGGTATAGTGGCTGTAAAACTATAAACATTATGCCTTGTGTTCTCAATGGCCATGGATTACCTCCTGTCCTACACATTGAGGTGTTTTCACTGCTAGAAACACACAACGCAGCTTCTCGGCTAATTACCAGCCCTAATATATGGGACGTGGTGCTCTAGGACCTGAGACTTAACTAAAGTGTACTAAGTACAAAAATAAATAAAAAAAAGTATATCCCCATGCAAGGATAAGGGCAGTAGAGGGTGGCAGCAGAGTACAGAGGTGGTTCAGACAGGTAAGAGTGAAGAGGAAAGGTAAATGGTGACAGTACAAGCGGGTAACAATGAACAGAAATGGTACACGGTTTTAAAGACTAAAAGGAAAGGGTACCAGGTGGCAATACTTTAATAGTACCTTAATACTTACCGTAACATTTTAATTGTATAAATTCATTTTTTTATCCTTATTTCTTCTTGTTCTTGTTCTTTTTCTTCTTGTTCTTGTTCTTCTTCTATATTTATTTCTCTTCTGTTTCCATACTTCTGTAAAGCTGCTTTGAGACAAAAATCTCTATACAGATAAAATGAATTGAATTGAATAGTGAATAGAAACGTTACAGAAATGGTCCACTGGGTAAGAATGTATAGAAATGATACAGGCCATTAAGAGTGAACAGAAACAGAAGAGGGTTGTTAGAGTGAACAGTATCTCAGGTGAGACAATAGAAACAGCACAGACAGGTGAGGTGCAGCAGCGCTTTTACATAATGGGCGTGGACTAATATCTCCCGCTGACGTCATGGCACGGAGCTGCTGAGTGGGCGTGGCTTTGACACCGTGCTGCTGCATCGCTGAACAGCATGAGGATGAGGGAGATGTAGCGGCTGTTGAACGAGGAGACAGTCTTGGCCTGTATCTTTTAAAGCCGTATTTTACTGGAGGGCTGATTTGCCGACTGAGAATGACAAGGTAAGACATGAATAACTGCGTATTCTGGGCAGGTGCACCTGTCTATTCTTCCCTACTTGCCCGTGCAGCGTTCACTTGCATCCTGCGGATATCGAAGCGTTTCTGAAACAGTTGCTCTGACATTAGCGGTGTATTTTGAGAAATGTCTTAGGACGCAGTTCCTTCTTGTTGCGCCGGTTGGGATCAGTCTGAAAGGGGTCTCTTTGTCTATAGACGTGTGGCATCACGGATTATCGACATCAACATCACTACAATACGCTGTGCTTCAACATCAGGACTGAACGTTTCAATCGTTTTTATTGTTGTCACCATTGAATGGGGCCAGTTGGGTTTAGGATTAAGCCTGCACTTATTGCACAACATCAGGTTCTGCTCTAGTTTCGATATTCAGCTTTGCTTTCATTATACCGTCTAACTTAGTCTTTATTATTGATGCTCTAAGATGGACTATAGGCATCATACCTGTAAATCTACCATAAGTTAGCTTACTGTTTCCTCCTTACCAACACTATGAAAGCACAATAATAGATCAGTTTTGATTTGTCAGCGTTGATATCTCTCTGTCTGTCTGTCTGTCTGTCTGTCTGTCTGTCTATCTATCTATCTATCTATCTATCTATCTATCTATCTATCTATCTATCTATCTATCTATCTCTCTCTCTGTCTGTCTTTCTGTCTGTTTATCTATCTGTTTATCTGTCTGTCTGTCTATCTATCTATCTGTTTATCTATCTGTCTACACACACACACACACACACACACACACACACACACACACACACACACACACACACACACACATACACACACTATATGTATAGATAGATAGATAGATAGATAGATAGATAGATAGATAGATAGATTTGTGGATTTAAGAAACAAGTGTGAAATCATTGGTCTCCTCGGTCTGTTTAGTTTAGTGTAGCCACTTGGTGCTTTAAAGCTCTTCATTATAGACTACAACTATCTAGTAGTAACATGTCAGAATTACGGACTTGTCTTTTTTATGTGAAACATAATGTTAGGCCAGTTGTCTTCCAGGCAATCCCTTGCCTTAAGCATTGTAATGCAAACACAGACTAGAGTTTGCAAGAATACACAGAAAAATCATCAGTATTTAATCACCAGTGTTTATTTAACTCCAGATAACCATTGTAGTGTTATTCAAAGCCTAGATGTGCCATGGACCAGCATTTGTTTCTAGGATATTTTGTGAACCATTTTGGTTTGGTACATTCTACACATTACATATCACATACAGGATCTATGTGAAATGTGCATCGTATGTTAAAGCTATGTGAGTAATACTTAGCATATGTGAGAGTCGACCTTTTAAGCCTTTTAAAAATTTGAACAAATTTTTGTACATTTAGAAAGATATCTTGACGGCCTGCATGAACTAAATAGATGGTATAATGTTCACAACCTGTGTGCCTGTTGCACATTATCTCTAATTAAATAAACCTAAAGGTTACATTTACAAATGCATATTATTTGACAAATCTGTAAACAGTATTTATGTGTATACTTTACATGTTTCAAGTTGCATTTTTAATCTCTCATTTCTATCTCCATCTCTTTTATGTTATTTAATTAAATTCCCCTGACATTTCACTAAAGCACATTAAAAAGGGGTGTTTGACCTTGGTCTCATGGTGGGCCAGGGTCCGTGTTTTGATTCTCTGTCATGTTTCCATCCCCCCCCCCCAACATACAGTAGATGGATTGATTACACTAAATTGCACTTAGATGTGTGTGTGCGTGTGTGCGCATATTGCCCTTTGATGGATTGTTGTCCCATCTAGGATGTATTCCTGCCTCATGCCTAGTGTTCCCATGATGATCCCCACCATGACCCTGACCAGGATAAAGTGCTTGCTGAAGATGAATGAATGAAGAAATGACCTTGACCTAACAGTCTCTGATCTTATCAAACAGCCCAGTGACACATTTTGTCTCATGCTGCAGAAGTTCCACTCTGCATTTGTTATTTTTTACAGTCAAAGTTCAAAAACATTTAGAGACAGATGGAACAATCAGGGCAAAGCAGGAAAGTGGAAACACTGACCAGTGTGGTCATTATAGCTTAATTTTAATGTATAATATTATAAAATGACACTGATTTATAAAACAGATACATAAACTATGGTGATATTTACAGCTATTGGATGCAGTGGCTTATCATATTTGCCTCAGACCTCCAGGATTTGATTGAGTACGCATGTTCTCTCTATTTTTCAGAGGTTTCCTCCCTCAGTCTAAAGATATGTATTGTCTGATTGGGGTCCCTGAATTGTCTGTAGAGTGTGATTGCATGTGTGAGTTGCGATGAGTTGGCACTCTATCCAGGGCGTCCCCTGCCTTGTACCCAGAATCACTTGGGAAAGACTCCAGGCTCCTTGTGACCATGTGTATGATAAGAGCTACAGAAAATGGATAGCTTAATAGATCGTTTTTAATCGTTAATTAAAATACGAGCAAATATGGTCATTGCTTTAAAAATGTATGCACTGCAACAGGTTATAAAATGAATTGTGTCTTTATTATCTTTCATTTAATAATTGTGTAAATTAGTAACTTTATCAGGATTTCACATAATCTGCAGCCATGCTGTGTATTTATATTGTAAAACAGAAGTTTAATAACTCATGGAAATTAGTCATCTCCCTAAACGGATTGCTGTATTTGAAGTTTATGTAGTTTTTAGGGAAACTGTTCAATACAGTCATTACCACGAGAACCTATAAAAAAAACAGAACTGTACATGTGGCATCGGTAACAAAAGGTTGACATGAGAATACAGTGTACAGTGCTGGAATGAAAATATCAAAGATGCATGTCATCAATTTATTTATGCATGATTGCAAAATCTAAAAGATTGCTGTCTTTTATTTCACAGTATGCCATGGCATTTATGAACAATACAACTGCACACAAATACCCATGTTTTCACATGCACATTGTCTCATGCTGTGCCACGTCGCTGTCTTTGTATTTTAGTCGTTTCATTTGTGAAGAGCCTTCAAGAATTTTAGTCCCAATCATTTTTAGCTTTGGTTTAAAAAAAAAAAAAAAGTCTTTTAAGTTTGGTCAAATCAAGGTTAGCCACACAGAAGAGTATGATTCTCAGGAGTGCATATGTGTGCAGACATGAAATGCTCTTGTCTGTATTTTTACCCTTACATAATAAGTGAAATCTATCGCAGTGATGATCAAATATGTTTAAAAGGAGCAGCACTGAAAAGGCACTGTCGCCTCTTTCTTCAGAGAATTCCATCTCAATCCCACCTCATTCCCGGAAAGTTTAGTCTTCAAGATGAGATGAAATGAGTCAAGTGGCCCACAGCAATCAGTGCTCAATCACTGCATGGTGCTTTGAACTGCTCCACATCCTCACAGGTGGGGAAGCAATGTTAAGTGCTATTGGGAGAGGTCACATTGAGGCCAGAATAATGAGGAAGGAGATAGGAATTGTGAAAAGGGTGAAAGGAAGAGAAAGAAAACTGAGCGCAAGAACAGGAGGGTTTTAAATACAGAAAAACCTTTGGTGTGGACATAAATGGATTTTTGAAAATGGCTAATCATATTAAAGTTGGTAATGCGGTGAAGCCTCCTTACAGCTCTAGTGTTTTGAGTTTGATCCTACGTTCTCCTCATGTCGGCATGGACTTCTTCCCACCTCCTATATACATGTCATACCACTGGCTGCAATACAATATATGTGTTACATATAACGATATATACTGTTGGTTTGCTTAGAAACTGCCAGCATTTATTTGTTTATTTTTTTTTACAGTGTACAGTATTTTAAAAATGCTATTAATAACACATTTGTTTATAATCAATTTATTTTTATTTTGAATAAAAAAAGTGTTATTAACTCTTAAAAAGAGAAAAAAGGTTCAATATTTCCAGTTTTTAAGGTTAAGGATGACATTTTAATATGACCTACTTCCAGTTACTTTGTAAGTATTAATTCAGAAAATTCAGAATATATTTAAAAAAAAATAAAAGGGTGACAACACAATATCTCAGAAATACATATTATGAAATAATTAGTAATTATATAGTATCAGCCTACCTGATGTTAAATTGCCCCCATTTGTGAACAAGTGTATGAATATGCTGTGTCTGTGCATGATGTCCTGAGATGGCCTGACCTTGCGTACAGGGTGTATTCCCACCTCATGCGCAGACTTCGGATTCAGACAAGACCCTGACCAGCATAAAGTGGTTTCTGAAGACGAATATATGAATAATTCATGCATGAAAATTAGACATTTTCTCCAGTTGAAGTACCCTCGTGGCTTGCATGAAGGAAAGTTGCTGATTAAAAACAATGCACCTTTATGTAATGACTCTTCAATGTGAAACATTTAGTTTTTTTATATTCAGTTCTGCCTTCCACACAAAAAAAAGTGTGAATTTGCATTTGTATGTCAGATGGGTGATTTTTTTCTTTTCTGACCTGGCATTGCTCTAGTTTTACTAAAACAGCACCATCACGATGCAGCGGAAATCCTTTTTCCAGGAGGACATGTCCTCTTTTGTGCTACTAGTCTGAGATAAAGGTATAACATTATTCATAAATGCAAGCATTTCTTGTTCTCTTTGCCATGCCAATATTTGTACACGGCAAGTTGAGTTTTGAAGGAGCAGCGAGGAGCAGCATTTTAGCATCAAGTATTTTCTATTCCTGCTCGGCGGGCTAACAACTCATCACATGCCTTCATCAGAGATTTTTTTGTCATGTGATATTTTATGCCTGTACATCCATTTATTCATATTCTGTAGCGCTTATCCTACAGTGTCATGTGAAGCTTGAAGTCTATGCCAGAGTAACCCAGAGGAAACCCCAACCCTGGAGTATGTCTGTATGTTTTATTTAAAAAAATCCAAAATGATTGTACATCTTTGTATGTATGCTTTATTTATATGTACGTTCAATGTTTGGTTGACACATAACAGGCTCCCATTTTTCATAATTGCAGTTGATAAAAGAATGATTACTGTGTCATTGTTAGCTGAATGTGTATTGGAATTTGGTGAGATGACCCTGTATGCCCCCATACTGTGAGATGACCCTGTATGCCCCCATACTGTGTGATGACCCTGTATGCCCCCATACGGTGAGATGACCCTGTATGCCCCCACACTGTAAGATGACTTTAATTAACCAAGATGGCGGCGTGGCAGTAGCACCCAGCACCCACTCCGGATTCAATATGGTGCTGTTTACGTTTTTTACGGATTTCCCTATGGTTTTTAGCCTGACTACTTGTCTTGTCCTGCACTGTTTGCACCAGGTTGCACAGATGCACTTTGTATATCTAGGACTTACTAAGTCCTTATCTCTGTCTTTGCTTTTATGTAGCACCATGTTCCTGGAGAAATGTCTCATTTCACTGTGTACTGCAACAGCAATATACTGTTGAAATGACAATAAAAGCTTCTTGACTTGACTTGATGACCCTGTATGCCCCCATATTAAATATATAGATAGATGGATAACAGGATGAATATACTGTATGACTGAGAATATGAACAGATGAATACCAATAGATAAATAGTTGCATATAGAGATGGGTAGATAAATTGATAAATGATACATGGAATAATGGATATTTGTGCTTTATTGGTCACCAAATCTGTAATTTGAGAAATTTAGAAAGATCTATTCAAACACTGGTCTAATAAATATCAGCTTTTTATTGTGGTTAAGGAGATATTAGATTTAGCTACGTGGTAAAGAGCAATTATTCAGATGGCTTGATTTCTCAGAATATGCTTAATTAATAATAATAATAATAATAATAACAATAATAATAATAATAGTCTACTGTAAATGAGAAAGATTCTACTGTAAAAGCGAGAGACTTTTAGAATCGTTGATGCAAATTGTAAGCAAGAAATTTCTGGACATACCAAATTAATTTCTTTATTAATATTGTGAAAAAGGAATTTCTACCCATGTTTTGTTAGTGGTGGTTCATACTGTAGAATCTAATAGACAGCTCTAAAAAAATCATATTAATAATGATATTTAATGATATAAATACCGTAATGTTTACAGTATAAAGCTCATCCCAGGTTTAGACTTGCTTTCGCAAAATACCGCTGTTTAAAATGTAAATAATCTAACACTGCCATGTGAAATAGATTGATACTTTCGATACTGTTAATCTATAATACTAAGAAAATCTGTAATACTTGCTGCCAAATCTACATGGGTAAATGGATAAAGTGATAGATTGAGGAATGAAAAGATAAATAAATGGCAAAATCGTGTTTGGATAGAGGGATGGATAGATGATGAATAGAGAAATAGACAGACTGATAAAGGGATGGATGGATTGTGACGTCTGATGTAAAACCTTAGAGTAACTGGTATTTCACTGGTAAATGAAGCACGTTTAAGGAATTTCTAACATCTTTGAGCAATAGCAATTTTATTTTTATCTAGTTGTCATTTTGATATCTCAGACAGAACGGTGTTTGTATATGTTTCTTCTTTTTAATGTTCCTTTGATGTCAGTACATGCAGGTCTTCACTGCACTACATGGCACTGAGTTCACCCTGTCAGGGATTGATGAGAGATGACAGATTATCATGCTCTCTTTCCAGATTTGTCCCCACAATTTCTTGCAGCAGCCGCACACTTCAGACAGCACGTTGATGAGGAACAAACACATCTACTTAGGAAAATATGTGTCTGCTGAACGTCCTGTTCGACCTGTATTTGTGGGCTTGCATTTTCTTTTCTGTCCATCAGTATGGGTATGATCATGTTACCACACCCTACCTTCTCAAGATGGGACTTTGCACTCTGCTCTGTTTGCTCTGGTGTCTGAATGAGACATGTGACATTACTCTGCTTTTCCTTCTGGCCTACACTCTCGTCTCCTGCACCCTTCTCCTAAACTTTGCGTACGCCACTTGCCGGCAGGCAAAAGTGGTGTTTGTCAATTTAATATGATATAAAAGTTTTATATTCTCATTCAGATTTAGTTGAATGCTTTAGTTTGTTTCATTTGATATGCTCAAAGATTAAGATGTATTTAATATTGGTTTATTTTTTTTTTTTTTTAGCCTTTTCACTACACTGTAGGTGGCTCAGTGGTGCAAAGGGCCAAAAGTGGTGCTAAATCACTTACTTTTCACTGTTCCTGGGACCCTGTTTTTGTGAACCATAGAATGTTCTCCCTGTGCCTTGTTTGTTTCTTCCCACCTCGCAAAAACATGCCAGTGGGTGGAATGGTTCACTAATTTATGCCTAAGTGTGAATGAGTGTGTGAATGTGTGTGAATGTGTTTGCCTGCTATGGACTCACACCCGGTCTTCCTTGGTTAAGCTCCAGATCCAGCGCAGACTGGTCAGGCCAAAATGGTGACATAATGCTAGACTCATTGTGTCAGATTATTGCTTTCATAATAACACACATCATCCTTCCTTTTAGTGGATATACAGGATAACAGAAATAGTAAGCATAGTAATAGTAAGCACAGCTGATTGAAGGCTTGCAGTGAAGCAAATATTTCTGTAACAGATGCTAGTGAAAGTTGATAAGCTATCTGTTGCTCCACTGTGATGGAGACACTATTTAAGACGCACGCTTGCACTTGTTACTCCAAACAGAAGCATAGTGTTTGCTAGGAAACAGAATGCGACATGCTGGGGCTCCCAAGTGCCACAGCAGAAAAGTGTTCCCCTGTCGTCTGGAGATTCAAGTTCAAATCTGTTCAGTAACATGTTAGGTAACGTGAGAAAATGTGCAAAAGGAATGCCATTGAATATATTAGTGAATGTGAAAGTACTTTGTTCCAAAAAACATAATAATAAAAAAATAATTAAGTGTGGTATAGTGCAAGCTATGAAATCTTGTTTTGTAAAGAAACGTAGTATGTAAACTATATATATTTTCTTTAGTCTGTATGACCTCATATAATCAATCAATCAAAGTTTATTTATAGAGCACCTTTTTAAAACAGCAGGTGTTCAACAAAGTGCTGTACAAACAATATAAAATAAACAATAGAACTAAAAAGCATAAAATAATAATAATAATAATAATAATAATAATAATAATAATAATAATAATAATAATAAAATAAAAACTAAGTAAAAGTAATAAAAGTGCAATAAATACAATAATAATTAGGAACACACACTAAAAAGAACTCCTAACAGGTAACTCTCATACTGTGTTGTATGCTGCACCATACAAATATGTTTTTAAATGTGATTTAAAAACAGCAAGTGAAGGAGCCTGCCTAATGTACAAAGGCAAATTATTCCAGAGTTTGGGGGCCGCTACTGCAAAGGCACGGTCACCTCTGCTCTTTAATCTTGCATTGGGGTCTAAAAGCAGTTGCCCAGCAGACCTAAGAGCTCTGGATGGAGCATTTGGCTTTAACAGCTCTGAAAGATACTTAGGACCAATATTATTCAATGATTTAAAAACTAAAAAGTAAAATTTTGAAATCAATTCTAAAATGAACGGGCAACCAATGAAGGGAAGCCAATATAGGTGTAATGTGTTCTCGTTTGCGTGTCCCCGTTAATAAACGTGCAGCTGCGTTTTTTACCCTTTGCAAGCGTGTTAGAGATGCCTCACCAATGCCAACATAGAGACTATTACAATAGTCCAGGCGGGATGATATAAAAGCATGGATGACCCTCTCAAAATCAGTAAAAGTTACCTTAACTAAAATTTTTCCCAAACCTAACTACTCAGAAAGTTCATTGAGTGTAAATTAGCTTAGCACTGTCAGTGATAATGACAGCAGATAATAAGGGAATAGTTTCTGTGTTAACAAATAGTGTTGCTACATAATGATTCCTTTTTAGGACAGTTAGTTCTCACAGATTCCCAGATCCCTGTTTTATTCAATGTTGTCCTCGGTGCAGCGCTCATAAAGAGTTCATTTAAAGTCATTCATGAAACTCATTCACGCCTTGTCTTTACATGGTCCTGTTAAATTCTTTATCTTTCTAACCCACTTCACGGGTCTGGCTCTGTCGGACTGTTTCACAGCACAGAGAGGGACACCTACTGTCAGTGTGATTGAAACTGATGTTCAAGATGTAAACTTTGGAGCTCTGATTTTCTACAAATTGGTTGCTTTTACTAGAAAGGCCAAAGTAACTAAATACCAAGGCGAATCTTGTAATTCAGAACCTTGTGTAATTCAGAGCAATGATAAGGTTATGTAGGAAGAGTTGTATTGTAATTGATATTGGAAGAGTTCTCCTGTCACAGTGAAGGTCAGAAGTTTTCAAAACAAAAGGGCAGGACCTCATCTCCTCATCACAGCATGGTGCTTGTAAGATGGTAGTTAGTCTCTACCTAACACAGAGCTGGAAGACAACATTTTAAACCATGAAGTGTAAAATATTATTATTATTATTATTATTATTATTATTATTATTATTATTATTATTATTATTATTATTAACCACATGCAAGCACCATTCACATTTTCTTCAGGAAATGTACATTCTAGTTACTGCATCTCTCCTTCATCTTCATTATTGTCTTGAGTCAGTTTAATTGATTTATTTTTATTTTATAATAATGACAAAAATAATGTTGATTCATATATCCACACTTAAGAAAACATTTTGGAAATAATTTGGAAATCAGACATTTTTAAAAACATACAAAATTTTACTAACACATCGGATGCAGCATTAACAATTTATAAGAACCTTATGAACGGTGCACACAGAAATGTTCCTCACAGCTCCCGGGTTCCTAGTCAAATCCCAAGCTCAGGTTTCTGTGCAGTGCAATGGAATGACCCCCTATGCATTGTGATCCTGAACAGGGTGAATTCTTTACTGAACATGAATGTATGAATGAATGAATGAATGAATGAATGAATGAATGAATGAATGAATGGATGGATGGATGAATCGATGGATGGATGGATGGATGGGTAGATTTATTAAAACACTCTTGCGATTGTACAAAAGAGATACAAATAGTTAAACCGAATAAACACAGATGTACATTCTATTCACTGTCCCAATGTCAAACCTTATTGTCAATAAAATAGATCCCCTTCCCTCTTGTTTCACTGACAAATATGGGTGATGGCCATCATTATAAAAGTTAAGTGTGCTTTTGTGCAGTTCTTCAGATGATAAATATGCAATATGGGTTGGACGGACACATCTAGTTGGATTTGATTAACCCAGATGCAGTGTATAATTATCGGGCAGTAGTGTTGGACGATCCGGTGTTTAATTTGCAAGTTGGACACTGTGTTTGATATGTGACCTAATAGGTGAGAATAGCGTTAGGTACAACAGGCTCACCACCAGCTTTTCTACAAACACTGAAATATCTGGGATCTCTCCATGTAGTCTCACTGCTGCATTTGCAGAACTTATTGCTGATAGCAGGACTCTTAGTTCCAGAAGTATCAGCTTTGCAGTTTCTCATGGTTTAGCCAACACAGCATGTGAGCTGTCATTTTTTTGTATGCACCAGTAGTGATTAGCTGATTAATGTATATCTACAACATTATGTTCAGTAGATTTAAGGCCAACGTCTTCAGGCATGGGTTGCTATAGAGGCTCAAGTACAGTAGGTTCCACAGACGATATCCAGCCTTGTTCACAAGCAGCCAGTCACCGTCGTCAAACATGTTTTGATTTGCATCACTGATAAGCTTCTTCTAGAAATGACATTTACGGGTATAGCAGCAAAGCGACAAGAACAATTATGTCTTGTAAGCAAGTTAATTAAAACATCTGTTTTCAAGAAAGATGTAGAATTTGAATTCGAAAAGAGGAAGGAAAGACATTTTTTCCCTCTCACTTCTTTCAGAAATGCAATGTAATATGCACCAGTTTTCACCAGTCTTCATACATCACTGCTGCCTGTTGGCTTGTATTGAGAAAGATAAGTGCATGCTCTTTTTCCCATTAGATATATAGTCTGATAGGATGTGTAAAACAGATAAAGTGAACGGATGTTTCCACTAACAAGCTTATGAAATTCTAGTATAGGAATGTGGCCGGAAGCATAGAGTGAATTTCATGCTTTATATTATGTTATAGTTTCATGTGTTTATATAGCTATAGACAAGAATCGACTAATAGCAAAAAAATTTTTAAATAAAAAAAAATAAAACAACTTAAGAAAACAAAGTCAAATACATGAACCATGAAAAGTTTTTTCAAAACTGTGTTCAAACATGTTTTTATTCATTTGTGGAGCCTATAATATGGACATGCAATGCCAGATAACATGTTTGATTCCTTCTTTTTGGTGACAGCTGAAATGTACAAGTTTTTGGTGCAGGTAGTAGGTCAGTAATTTTTCAAAATAATTTTAAATTGAAGCCGCACCCTCGAAAGCAGAGGTGTCTGTTCCTATCTGTAAACGGACTGTAATCAAGCAGGAGCCACACTTAGTTCCACCTGTTTGGATTACTCTAGACTTGGCTGTGTCTTCTGCTTGGTTGGAATGAAATCTTTCACCCATACTAGCGGCACTGCTCATGTGGACATGATGTTGTTTTGGCAGTTTCTGTTTGGGGCTTTTTGGTTTTGCAGTGTTATTGTTATGCATTATGCAACACATAAAGATTTACAGTCTCAGGATTGTGTTTCCTATAATTATTGTTGTTTTATTTGTGTTATTCTGGACCCATTACATGCGACTGAATTTATACCTGAACCAGCTCTGTTAAAGATGCACCATTACACTCTTATTGATTAATTAGGTTATTGGGCAACTGCATTAAATTTGTTTATTTCTTTTTGATTGTTTTCTTGTTAATTGATTGTTAATTTATTTCTTTTGATTGCTTTTGTGATGACTATGATAATCTAAAGTGGGAAAGTCAATACAGTATAAATCGTAATGTGCAACCATTTAGTATACTTACACAAGTTTACCAGATTAATAAGGGATTTTTTTAATGTTTCCTCCTTTTTGAGATTACTGTTTGTAGCAAACGTGTATGAGTTTCTGTTTGAGGTTATGCATAAAATTTGAGCAAAATGGAAAGTTTTTATTCAGTTACTCATCTTGAATCATTGTTCAGTTACTGGTATGAATGATTCAGTAACTTACAGAGAAATTAATAGGAAAGGTAGGCATTTACGAGTACAAGGAAATGAACTGTGAACCTACTGAATATTAAACCCATTAACTATTTCTGGAAGTTGTACTGTTTAATAATTTTATATTTTATTTTATCTTACAATTAGGTCACATGCTTACAGTCTATGAAAGGAATTGATTTAGATGCAGTGGGAAAAGTAGAAGCTTTATTTGGCCTTATTATCTGGATTTCTGATGTGAAACCTAAACATGAATATGTATCTGATGGCCTCTTGGTCACCTCCTTTCCAGCCCTTAGACATATCACTGAATGCATCACACTGAATATTTTTTCCTGGTTGATAATTGTCATTCTGTCTCATGGTGTCTGTGGCCCGAAGGGAGCAGCTGGTGCACTCTTGTTTCCTTTTGAGGAGGCCGAATGCTGGGAAGTAGGACGAGTAAGAGAGATAGAGAGAAAGAGAAAGAGACTAAGGTCTGGCAGTGCTGTTTTGCCCCACCGCTGTGTTATAATGTGTATCCGCTCTGACTGTTCCTCTACCAAACAGTGCTGAGACCTAGGTCTGGATTAGAGAAGGATTTCAGTGCTTTTCTGTATTGCTAACCATTAATTTTATTCAACATACCTCCCAGTGCCATGTGACTCTTTCAGGTGTCATTAATCATGATCCCATCATACCCACACAGCTCTGCAAATTATTTCCAGCTATTTCTTGCACAATGATATGATCCTGCATGTGCCTCGTGTCCTCTCAGATCATCAGATCACACAGTGAACAGGTAACGAGTGAAACAAGTGAACGTACACCTTATAGAGACTATTTAAACTTTTTGGTTCCAAGCAGCATCCAAAAAGCTGGTGTGTCTGAATAGGTGTCAGCCAGGCTCATGCACGTGTCTGATGCTGCAGAATCAGTGTGAAGAGCTGTCAGGAAGCCCAGGGTTCAGCTGGCCTGGCAAACACACCCAGCTGTGTGTGACTGGCTTCTGCCAGCACCGACACATAAGCACACCAGCTCAGCAATCACTGGATTAACGTATCTGACACAACATCAGACGTAATGGCTGGGATGCTGATCCTATACAGGCACACATCAGTTGGAGTTAAATCTAACACATTAGACCAGTTTCAGGTTTAAAGGAAGCTAGCATCATTACATGATTATGTATGATAAATGAATCTAGAAGAGCTCTTCACTTTAACAGTCATTTCTGGCAAATGTCTGAAATTCACCAGAGGTTGTAAAACACCCAGATTCTTTACTCAAGTAATAGTCTAATTTCTCATTGAAATAAATAATCTTTCTTTGTTCCACCTAATGCTCGAAAATGTCTCTTTAAGACCATGACATTTCACAAAAGAATAAAACCCGTGCCTTAAAGCAGACTGATTTTACTCAGTCGTAAATTAGCACCTCTTTCAACAAGGAACTATGGAACATGGAAAATTTCTAACTTTTTTTTAATCTATTAAAAGTTAGCTATCATGCTAATTACAATGAGGATACAAACTATTTGAATGATAAAAGCTAGGAGTCACAAGACCGTGTTTGTTATCTGGTAAGTGCTGGTAAAAGGGAAGAGCTTGATTTGTAGTTACTAATGGCACATCATAGACAGGTGATTTCTTCCTAAAATAAGATAATAGTAAAGTAAAAATCAAGATCATTTATTGAACAGTTATATCAAGTAATAAGGAAGCAGGAAAAAAAATGACCACCTGGATAATATGATCTATTGTTTTGGCAGTTGGTTGGTGGTCAGACTAAACTAGACTTTTTTTCACCAGGATTATAACTTAACAAATGAATTATTATCCAGCAATGTTGTGATTTAATGTTTGGACTTGGATTAGATAACAGATTAGAATAAATCCAAAAAACATTTTTTACAAATCCAGGAAAAGTCAAACGTTTTATGTGAAAGAAAATCTCAAAGAAAAGTACAGATGTTTGAGCAGGCTTAAGACATAATGAGATATGAAACATTTATTAATATGGTGTAAACTTCTTGAATGTATTCAGACATAACAAATAATGACTAAGTAACTAACTATATACTGTAGAGCAGAGCCATCAATATAAAGCTCACATAGATAAATTACACATTCGGACATTTTAATAGGGGATGCAACACAATGTAGTCTTTCAGGACAACAACCTCCTAATCAATACGCAATTGTTGGACTGTATATTTATAATCACACCCTCCAGTGTCACCCAAATCTGGTTCCTCTCAAGGAGTTTTTCCTTGGCATAGTCTCCTCAATCACCTCAGGCTTGCTCGTTGCAAACACATTTACATATAAGTCTAATAATAATATTGAATTGTTGTATTATATTAATCTTTGTATAATATAAATGTTTTTGTATCATGTTTCTTATGTTCTGTAAAGCTGCTTCGAGACAATGTCCATAGTTAAAAGCGCTATACAGATAAATCTGAATCTGAATTTGAATACAGGATGTCTGTGTTAATAAGCTGTTTCTTGTCTTATATGACACTTACCCAGTAGGGTCTAGTGAACAGAGATTGTACATTAGAGAACATTGTATTTTCTATGTGTTAATGCCTGTTTATTAGTATGGAGGTCTCTCACATGATGCCATCACTTTAGGGTGCTATGGATCATGTAGATCTGTTACACAGAAGACAGAGAAAGAAACACATAACATATCCTCTTCCTACTGCTGCCTTCCGGCTATTTGCATCACTTCAGACACACACACACACACACACACACACACACACACACACACACACACACACACACACACACACACACACACACACACACACACACTCTCTCTCTCTCTCTCTCTCTCTCTCTCTCTCTCTCTCTCTCTCTCTCTCTCTCTCTCTCTCTCTCTCTCTTCAGCAGTAGCACAGGCCTGCCATTGTGGCTGTTGGAGGAGAGATGGGGAGTGAGTGATTGATTCCTGGGCTAAATAGGCTGAGCTTTTTTACACACTACATTGAAATTCAGTCACTGAATCTGCTTTTCTCAAGCAGGGGCCTTAAAAAAACGTATTTCTCTCGCCTCTCTTGCTTTGTTTAACATTGTTCGATTACATTACCCGTTGTGTCATCTTTAATTCTCATTATGTACAATGACAACATTACTATTATACTGAGATGGCAAGTGGCTTATGGTGGCATTAGAGAATAAAGAAAGTTAAAGTACTTATAATTGTAAACTGGCTTCAGCTAATGCATGTGTGTTTATGTGTCCCGGTGTGCTGCATCTCTTGGAATGTGTTCCAGCTGTTTTAAAATAACTTGCAAATTAAAGAACAAACATTTGACTAAAAGCAGTAAAAATGGTATTTTATATTTCGCTGATAAAATTCTTGAAAGCTTAAAGCGATCCTGCCAAAAAAAAAAGTTTTCGTCACCAAATTATTCAGTATTTACATTAGCACAAAAATGGTACATTCTTTTTACTTCCTGGTGCATTGTAAGTATTATGTATTCTATATTTGTGAAAGTGTTGAAAGTTTAGGCCACAAGCATTTCACATGAGCACTGTGTTTTCACAAGATCACTTTATATACAAGTATAAAGGAGATTAGTGGGCTTGAAAAAGCTTGCTCCCACTCTTTAAGCGTATTAGCCATTGGTATATTCCTAAATGCAGACACAAACATATTTTTTCCCTCTGTGATCAAACACATTCCTGCGTGTGCACAGGGGAGGAGGCCTGACCTGCACACTGTCAAAGGCATGAAGAGAAATATTAGAGGAAAACATTGTTTTTAGGAGCAGATTTTTTCCCAGCGCTGTGAACAGAGTTAGGGTGAGCTTTGATGTTAACCGCTTGAGTGAAGGACATTTTCTGTGTATGATCAAACTAGGTAGGGGATACATCAGCATGCAAAGAAAGTGCATCAACTGAGGTGTGCTGTACATAGGTCTTGTGTGGAGGGACTTTCCTCTTTCCTTATTCATTCAGGATGTATTCAGTAGAACACTGTGTTCGAGGATGAACCATGCTTCCAGAGGATTTGGTTTCTGCATGTATTTTATGCTATTGATGCAATATGTGTGCGTCTGTGTGTTTGTGGGGTGGGGTTGGGTGGTGGGGTGGGAATGATGGGTTGGCATCCCATCCTGGGTGAACCTCACCTTGTGCCTCGAGTTTCCTAGAATAGACTCCAGGCAAACCTGTGTAGGATAAGCAGTGCAGAAATATATGGATGTCTGAATAGCTATAAAGATGACTTTACAGTAATCAATAACAATACAAATTATAGTAGCAACTTCAAGTCAAGAGTCAAGAAGCTTTTTATTGTCATTTCAACCTTATGTCGCTGTTGCAGTACACAGTGAAATGAGACAATGTTTCTCCAGGAACATGGTGCTACATTAAACAAAGACAGAGCTATAAGGACTTAGAAAGTTAGTCCTAGATACATAAAGTGCATCTGTGCAACCTGGTGCAAACAGTGCAGGACAAAAGACAAAAAGACAGCAAGACAGTGCAGGACAAAAGTGTCACAACTAGAGGAAGACAGACCCAGATACAGGTTAGCTCAAATTAACAGGGTTTAATAACTTAAATACACAAAACAGACGAGGAAACACTGCCATACACTGACGTGGATTACGCGCTGCCATAGGCATAGGCAGTAAACAAGGGCGGGGCAGGCATGTGACACGGAACATAAACAGAAGCACATGGCCAAAAGTCCGGGCTGAACCCTGACAAAAAGACAGTGCAAACAAAAAATACAAGACTTTACACAAAAGACAGTGCCGAACAGTGTAAATACTGGATGTTCATACAATATTGCGTGTGCAGAAATACTGGAATGAACACAGTATTATACAGTAGCAGCAGTTACATGAGGTATTGTAAAGTATATTGACTGAATTGTGGGACAGCATGTGCAAAGACCAAAAACAGTGTGCAAAACAGCATGTAAACAGTTTGATGGATGTATATCGGAAGAGTGTCTATTTGGTGTAGGTCTGTGCGTGTGTGTGTTTTGCTCAGTTCAGTTCAGTTATTAAGGAGTCCGGTGGCTTGTTCTTCACAGGAACAAAAAAAACACATAATTGTTGACATGGTGTACCAGTAGAAGAAATGTTTATAAAAGGAGTCAACAATATCAGTCCTTTCTAACAGGTAGGCCTGTTGTTTTTAATGTAATAATAGAGGGTGGAAGCTGCATTTTATCTGTCATAATATCTTCAAGATAAAGTGAGGGTAATGAATGTTTAGACAAATGAATACATGAACTACATCAAATGTCTCACTTGTCTCTCAGCATTACATGTGGCTTAAAACTCATAAAAGGTCTGGCATGTCATTTTGTAAAATAAAACAATGTAAATGTTGGTGAATTGCTGTGTCATAAGAGGAATAAACCACATATGGACATCCTGTTATATGGGAAAAATCAGTTTTGTTCCAAGAACAGCCTGTCCTGTATATTTCACCAGTGATTCGTTACTAAATGTAAGCACGATTTTAGAAAATAAAGCTTTGGGCTATAATACATCTACCTTTGATACTGTTACAATTCCAGAACTTTATTATAGCACATTATAGCAGCCGTATTACTAAACTGTCACTCGTGAACAGTTATTATAACGCTTTAACACAATGATATGCTTTGTGCTCTAAAATTGTAATGCATGCAACTCTAACATCAAACAAGTTGACATTTTGTCATGCATTATGAATACAGAATTTATAGGAAGTGTTACTGATTATCTGTAAAAATCTCTCTCATCTCATTGGCAGTCCTTTGTTCATGTAATTTATCCTCTCTCTCTCTCTCTCTCTCTCTCTCTCTCTCTCTCTCTCTCTCTCTCTCTCTCTCTCTCTCTCTCTCTCTCTCTGTCCACACCACATGCAAATGCACATGCCACTGGTCAGGAAGCGTGCAAGTGGATAATATGTCAATACCGTAAGTCTGGTGATGAGATTAGGCATTACAGTAAAAGCTCAGGCTGTTCTGCCCCTGACTGTCAGAGTAAAAACCTAACCATGAGAAACCATCATTTGAAACTAGCAATATGCATAACGTACTGCATATATTAATAGTATCATGTACATTTGTCTTGGTATTATTATTATTATTATTATTATTATTATTATTATTATTATTATTATTATTATTATTATTATTTTATTATTATATAATAGTAAATAAAATAATAATAATAATAACAATAATAATAATAATAATTTTTATTATTATTATTAACAAATGCATTTGGTAACAGTTTATAGATTCATTTTGTAAAAAAAATCACAACACTTGCATACCGCTTTTAAGTTTACTTATGGATTGGCTGGAAAAATGATTGCAAACTGAGATTTCCGTCTGTACGTGTCTAATAAAATGAAAATGAAATTGTGTTCACACTGTAAGAGTTTGTGCTGTGAAATAATTGGATTTATTTGACATTTCCACTCCTTGTAATGAGGTTTGCAATATTCAGTCAAACATTAACAAATGGAGTCATTATGCCATCAGCATTATTACACTGTGTTTTCGAGTCTGTCTGAAACGCTGGCACTGATCTCAGCTTGGTGAAGGGGGATGATGCAGCATAGTGACTGTTCCATCTGGTAAGCTTGGCATCCATTTGGTATCCGGTTCTGTGCCTGGTCCGACTCTCTTATCAGCTATCACACAGTCTGTGTGCCTTGTGTAACACATTTAAGACACAACATAAAAATAAGAAGGTAATAAGATGATAGGTTCAGCCATTATAGATGTGTGTATATTGCCAACACATTAATGTATGTGCTTTTCAGCCATACACGTTAAATATATTCAAACATATATTTCATGCATTGTTTCTGATAAATGTGTCTTAGAAATGTATAATAAGCTTAGAGTATCACATTTCTTCAACAAAAGACCATCTGTATTGGGGAAAAGTATATCTGATTGGTGTGAGTCGACAAATCGTGCGGCTGCAACACGTAGCTGCGTCATTGAGTATTATTACTCTCCAAAAGCCAGGCAGGTGCAGCAGCAGTGACAACACCATAGCGGTTGCACGAGTGTGAGCCGACCCCATGGGCCTGATCCTGCGAGATGGAATCCTTTGCAGTTCGTTACAAAACTGACATATTGCTCATTATAAGATTTGCCGTCAGAGCATTCAGAATTAATCTAGCCATTACACAATTATTTCTTTTATTTTACAGCACTGTTGAATTCTCACTTCTGATTGGTGTTGATTCATTTTGTATAACAGCATGTCTCTGACATCGTCAGTGCCAGTAGAAAGCAAATCACCAGTTTCTAAAAATATTCTTGTTTGAATATTTTGTATGGCTTGTTTGATGAAAGCATAAATGGACATTTAATTGTTGATATAGTGAAGTTTTCTATGAGGACATTTTTTTGGAAGGAGTCTTTCATTGTAACAGTCAGAGGAATCGCAGTAAAATACACAGTAACAGGCTTTTGCACATTGCAGTTTTTACAACAAGCTGCAATTTTTTCAAGAACGAGACCTGGAAGTGAATCTTCTTTGAAAGCTCTATTTGAAAAAACACAAATACCTTTTATTTCTCCTAAACTCTGTAGAAATGGATTTATAACATTCAAAGTTTGCCTATGTTTGCATTAAACATCATAGATTTAGGCAGTTAACAAATGTTGAAATGAAAATCAGTCATAGTTATCATGCAGACCTCCTTTATATTTACATTGACAGCATTTTCACACACCTGTAATCAGATTGTAGACAGAAGAAATCTTTGTCTATGAATATATAGCTACTGGTTCACAAGGTCAAAGACTACAAATACCGTCAGTTTAAAAACTCTTGTTAGGAGGTAATATAGCAAAAAAAGCATGCAGACTGATTTTAAGTGCTAGTTTAAATACCTCTTGGTCATGGTCGTTATTATTTTCTGCAAAAAAAAGCACAGTTCAAGAAAACCTGTAGTTTTAAGTAGTTTACAGTATGTAGAAAATGGCAAATTTTCATGATGTGATGGGTTTCACCCATGTGCCACAAACACTATATCGTTATTACATTATATGTCTGCATTACTAAATGATATCTGAGAACATTTCCCTCTTTGAACTTTGCTCTTTAATGGCCATAAGATGACTATAAAGAAATTGTTGTGTTTAATTTCCTATATATAAACTATATATAACTGTGGTGAGTTATGTCTTCCACCGCACTGTGGAAAAGGCTGAAAAATATCATTAATCCGTCACTTCAGAACTACTATGCGGTAAAGAAGGCTGACGCTGACATTTAAGCAGTTGAGGTACAGTAAAAAGAACCTGAAGCCAGAAAGTAGGCAGTAAAGAGTTTACAATGTCAGGATTTCTCAGTTTGATTCAGGACTTTTTACATTTTAAAAATTCATATTATAATATTTTTTTCTGCAATGAAAATAAATAGAAATTTGAAATATTCTTCAAATATTATAATATTGAAATAAATCTGAAATAGCACAAGTTTTTAAAGGGTGTTATGTAGTGCACATAAAGTTAGTACCGACTATTAGCTGTGATAAAATTGGTGCTAATGGGTGAATCTGCGCATGATGAATAGGGGAAATTTCTTAAAAGCAAATGAGATGAAAGTGTAAAAACAGTAGTGACGGCCTCTTTAAGGCACTTAAAGTCCATTGCGTCTGTTAAATAAATCTCAGCCATCAGTTTTTAATGCCAAAAGAGCATTTGGGATGGCGCAAAAGTGTTAGTAAATCTGTCCCATACTTCGCTAGTTGAATATTCTGATTTTCCGGGAGCAGATGGCTCATCAGCAGCACCTTCTCCAAATTCCTCACATGATGCAAAATCACAACCCCTAAAAAGCAGCCATTTATCTTCGCAGCACAGAGCTGCTAGACTGTTTACCATGATGTCAGTCTAAATGGGGATTGAAGTCGCCGCTCATCAGGAGCGACGACAACAGGCGTTTTTTTTTCACCATTTCAGTATATGAAACTTTTTTTGCACTTTTCTGGAAACCAGAATCAACTAAATAACAGTTTATGCTAACAGTTCTAATCAATGTGATTATATTTGTAGTTGGAATTAATGTCTGTCCAGGCTACACACTTACACACACACACACACACACACACACACACACACACACACACACACACACACACACACACACACACACACACACACACACACACGCTTGCCCTTGTGGCTTGCCAGTCACTATTTTGTTCAAGCCTCTGTCAACTGGCAAAGAAATAGCAGGGGCTCTTACAGCTTTCTTCTCGTACCTTGTGACTGGGGCATGTCATGCACTGGCGACTGTATGTACAAATCAACTGCTTGTAAAGCAGCTTTGCCAGTTTTTTCTCATTATCTAAGAATTTCACAATCATGTGTTACAGAGGGGGATCCATGGAAGTGGAACGTACGTACAGTTGACTGAGAGCTGGATCTGGTTTCATTAGGGCTAAAATTCAATAGCAGTGAAAAAGCTTGACTATATATCTAGAAGGATGAACAGTTGTGTATTATGTAATTCATCAGTGGTCTCATCAAGGACACAATGAAAATATTGTGAACCATGGTGTTTAGACTATGTATATTTAAATTATCCTCCTTAGGCATTTTTGGGTGGGTTAAGTATAATAGTTTAATAGTTTGATGTTTTTATCTTGTTCTTGTTCATTACAAAAGCAGTTTCATGTGAACCTTCTACATCATATGTTACAGATGTTCTGGCATAAGCTTAGATATAAATCCAAACTATGGGTATTTTTACACTGTCACTGATGTGCTACAGATAAATCAGCCCCAGACTCACCTCTTCGTACCATTCAGTGTATATAACACAAAAGCCATGCAATAAAAGTAATCTGATGCAACTAGCAAAAATGATTACAACAGTTGTAATGCCCATAATCATTTTTAAATGGTTGTTTGATTTTTTTCTTTGACTTTAACAGTTTACAGCCTTGAGAATACCATTAATGTAAGACAAACTACACACAACACAGTGTGTTGTGTGTGTGTTTCAACTATGACACAGACTCACTTTCTCCTCCAGAGAGAGTCTTATCAAACACGCTATTACTTCCACGTTACTATGACTTGTGTAGTCTTTTTGCTAACACCCTCATCCTCCATAACCATCAAAACCTATTTATGCCACCACAGCCTCACAGCCCATGAATAAGGTGGTGGGGTCTGGGCTGTTTTCTACAATGCTGAAATCTGTCGTTGTTTTAGGAGTGTGTCTGAAGTCGACATTGCTACGTGTACACATTGCTACCCCACTCAGTCCTCCTACGCTTTTACACTTTCACAGTGTTTATGGCTATGTCAGCAAAACCACACTGTTAAGTCACATAGGTGTTGGTTGCATGATGAACCTGTAGCTTTGGACACAACTTGCAAATGCAGTTTGAAGTTTGAATTGCAATTCAAAACAATAAGTCCTTATAATCACAGCTATCCTGGGTGATGTAGTAATGTACGTAATGTACTGTAGTAGTTAACACTGTACCAGTAAGCAATATTTTTTCTTTGGAAGGACACATTTTACAGATTTACAGCTTAATATCTTTCAAAGATGTATTCAGAAATACTGTTTGAATTGGAATATATTCTTGTTAAGAAGTAAATTGTCAAGTTAACACACCCGCCCTTAAGCCATTCCTAAGAAAGTGTGTTTCAGTGGTTTCCTCTTGTCATACCATGCACTGTTGATATGAGCTCTCCTGATGCATTATAAACTAGCTGTCGTAGCCATTCTTAAAATGGTGGCAGGCCAATTTGGAGGGACTGTTGCTAGGCAACCCAACACACCAATTGTGCTCTTTTGTACTATTCTGTTCTCAGACAAATTCATTATGCCACAGTACAAGTATGTTATTGATAGCTGTAGAAGGGGATTTGGACAGATAGCTCATCTGCACCCAAACCCCATAGAGTGTGCTTTAGATAAAATGATGGTTCATGAGCAGGTCAGGCTTGACATCATGATTGCCCCTGATGCCTGTATTACATCACAAAGCACTATGTTACTAGATTGGACATGATGATATTGAACCATGTGTTGTACACACTGGCAATGCATGTGCAGTAGGTTTTACTGACAGAATTGGAAAAGTCTAAACTATAAAAGTTGATCACTTGTAAGAAAGCTGATAGACAATTTTAAGGCCAGCATATATAATGTAGCATCTCTCTGCTAACCTAGTTTATGCATGACATCATGCTGTTAGCACAGTCTGCTCTGGCAGAATTGTGCAGATCATAATCTGCCCTGTGAACTGGAGTATGACCAGGTCACTATTTGGGCAGGAACATGTAAACTGTAAATAATAGAGGTGTAACATTTTTTTCTATTAATTATGCATCTAATGCAACTGTACTGTCCAGCGGTCCCAGTCTATGTAGATGTAACCATATAGCAAACAACCCGATAAATCTGAATTGATACAATTATACATTATATGGTAACACAGCCACATCTAAGAGCTGTTTATAAGCTTTCAAATGAAATCAGCCCCACACTGCGGCGATGTACAGTTTCCTAAAAAGAGGCTGCAGAACATGGCCATTTTAACCAGCTTTGTAGATCTATTTTTTTATTTTATTTGTACATCTATACATTTATTTATTTATTTTTAGATTATGGTGAAACTGTAGTACATTTTGATAACTAGCTTGAGTCTAGTTTTATGCAGACAAAATTCACATTGTGGTGCTTTATTCATGACTCAGAAATACAAATAGTCTTTTCAGTCATATCATTGTTCAATATATACTAAGAATCATATTTAATCCAATTGTAAAGCCAGTCTTGTAAATCCAATTAAATTATGACTGGAAGGTATAATTAACGCTCCAAATAACTAGCAACTATTTCTAAATATCTGTGGAAATCACATATACGGTAGAGATGCACAGGACAGAGACCTGGGTGGAAAACACAGGAAATTTCCTTTAGCCCAGCTGGAGCCAAGCCAATATAGAAAGACTGAATGTTAAGATGGATGAGAACTATCAAACTTCATAAATTAACAAAGAACATTGCTTTTATGCTTTTATACATCGCACTCCATGTTTAAAATGATTGTGTTCTGCTCACCCTCGACTGAACGCTGCATGATTCTTAATGTGCCACACTTTTTGCACTTTAATCTGGCATCCTACTGTTCTCTTGTTTATTTTCTTTATGATTTCAGTCTCCTAACAAGATGGCACACACACACACACACACACACACACACACACACACACACACACACACACACACACACACACACACACACACACACACACACTAAATTTTGCATTAACGTTATGCATGCCACTTTCACTAGTGTCAGTAAAACTACTTAACCTGTGCTTATTATAGTATCTTTAAACAGGTTGCTGATTGAAGGTGAGAATTTTACTCGTTCTTCTGTGTGTTTGTGTGTTTGTTGTAGCCCAACGTGTTAAATCTACCGTAAAAGTTTTGCTGATATCAGCCTAGGAATTTTAGGTTTTACTATTTTTTGTTAAGAAGATTTAAAGACCATATTCCAAATAGCAAACTGCTTCTCAAAGCTCTCATGTTTTTCATTTTGCTTAGGTGTGATAGCATATTTTCCATCACTGCCAGATGTCTGACTGCCTGAAAATAAACTTTTACACTTCGGAACAAAATAATGGATGCCGCTGATTTAATTTTAACTGTGGAAATGTTAGCCATCAGTGAGAAAATATGCAAATATGGTGAATAACTGACTGAGACTGAGCTGATGACGTTAAATTTCATGTACTTTTGTGTGCCTTTGAAACTGTTTCATATCCTGTGGAAAGTAACAGTGGGCAGTGAGCTCAATCACAGTTAGGTGCTGGAGGTTTTTGTGACTTTATCTCTCGTACTGTTGGCTTGAACACGTTACTGATAATTGTGTTAACATCAGCAACATACAGAAGCTAATCCTGCCTGAAGTTCTCCTCACACAACCATGACATAATTAATTCTGTATTGCAGTAAATATCTGTGTACAGGCATTTCTGTAGATTTTGTAAAGTCAGTATATACCGCAGGTGTAGAGTTTGCGGTTTTGTGTGTGTGTGTGTGTGTGTGTGTGTGTGTGTGTGTGTTTGAACCTAGGTTTGAAGTATTTTCTACTTCCAAATGTTTACACATACAGAGCAACTGATTATATACAGTGGTGTGAAAAAGTGTTGGCCCCCATTTTTTTGCACGTTTGTCACACTTTAATGTTTCAGATCATCAACCAAATTTAAAAATTAGTCAAATATAACACAAGAAAACACAACATGCCGTTTTTAAATGAAGGTTTTTATTAATAAAGGAAAACAAAATACAAACCTACATGGCCATGTGCGAAAAACTGTTAGGGCCACCCTTAGCAGCATGAACTGCAATCAGGCATTTGCGATAACTTGCACTGAGTCAGTTTCAGCACTGTGGAGAAATTTTGGTCCACTCATCTTTGCAGAATTGTTGTAATTCTGCTACATTGGAGGTGTTTCAAACATGAACTACCTTTTAAGGTCATGCCACAGCATCTCAATAGGATTCAGGTCAGGACTTTGACTATTCCACTCCAAAGTCTTCATTTTGTTTTTCTTCAGCCATTCAGAGGTGGACTTGCTGATGTGTTTTGGATCATTGTCCTGCTACAGAACCCAAGTTTCCTTCAGCTTGAACAGATGGCACGCACATTGTCCTTCATGGTTTTTTTTAGACAAGCAAGTCTTCCAGGTCCTGAAGAATGCAAAACAGCCCCAGACCCTCACACTATGACCACCATATTTTACTGTTGGTATGATTTCTTTTTCTGAAATGCAGTGTTACTTTTATGCCAGATGTAATGGGACACACACCTTCCAAAAAGTTAAACTTTTCTCTTGTCAGTCCACAGAGTATTTTCCCAAAAGTCTTGGGGATCATCAAGATGTTTCCTGGCTGAGACAAAATCTGAGACGAGCCTTTATGTTCTTTTTGCTCAGCAGCAGTTTTTATCATTATTTTATTTGGGCTAAGCAATTCCCAAATAGTGTTGTTAGTTAGAATACACCATATTAACTGTTCTTGTTTGATTAGCAATGCAAAATAGTCTTCATCCTAAAAACTATCTGTGTTCTCACAGTTGCACAGCAGTAATAGTTGGGTGTTACCAACTTGTCCAACTGAGGGGGCTTTAGGTATTTTTATTGCATTTATTAAAAGAAACAACAATAATGTCGATAATGACTTTTACATATGTTTCAGTTGAACATGGTATAAATATTGGTTATTAATTTTAATTGATTTTATTTGAAACCATTTGAACGAGTTCAAATGCTGCAGAATCACTTGTGCTTCAAATTACAATGAGCAAAAAGTCAATAGTCATAGAAATTTTTTTGTACTCACTTTCTTCGAAATTATTTTTATCACAAGACAGTACTTTCAAGCACATTATTCCATAAGGTAATGCATTAAAGGAAATTTAGCCGATATCAGTTTTTGTTAGATCAGAGATTTCTTTTGTCATAAGCCTTGATGGATCATCTATTAGCACAGCTGGGATGAATTGCTAGGATGAAAAGCGAACTTTGTAAAAATCCTGAGCCTCATAATAACAATGACTGTTTTGCATAAAAAGAGCAATTGCCATTTTGAATCCAGACAATACCAAAGCCATCTACGGCACTGGCTTAGTTCCCTGAATGATTACATTATTTTTGACATTCTGTCAGTCAGATTGACATTAATTTTGGGTGTCTGTGAGCTCATGTATGCAGAAGGGGGAAACAATTGTGGAGTTAAATTTTGGGAAAGTTTCTGGACAGTTAGTATAGCTGTGCTTTAATTGGGATCCATGAAGTATAATCACAGAGAAGTGTTTTTTTTGTTACAGTAGTAGAAACAAATACAAATACAAGGTCAACAACGTTAAACAACAGGTAAATAACATCAAATCAGACCTACAGTAATATTCTTTAGGTAATACAAAGATTCCTGACTTAAATAAGTAGCTGGAAAATAATTTGGTTTGGACAGTTTATTTTACAGCTAAAGAGATAGCAAGATGGTTTTTCCTGTGATTAAACACTTGGGTCGAAGTACCAGCTGTTATCAGCTGTCCAGAACACAGCTGTCTGAAGTAGCTAGAGCTTTCCTTAAACAACTTCAGGTTCCTTAAATAATGTCAGGATTATGAGATCTACACTAGAATCGCAGGTAATAGACTAAAACACATGGCACTTGTGGAACTACAGTATCTTGCTATTTAGCTGTGTATTACATATATACTGTATATTAGCCCTGGAGGGATATTTTGTTCAGCACTTTGCATAGCTATGATACTGACTCTGAGGCAGACAGAAGATATTTTTGCACCTCTGTGTGTAGATGTTGTAGTCTGAATTGTGGACATTTTGTTGCTCATTGCAATTAACTTTTTGTGTATCAGTAGTTGAGCTATAAGCAGATTTCATGTTTTCTTCAATCATTAATTAGTGGTGTCTCTCAGTATCTATGTGTTATTTGTTGTTGATTTGTGCTTTTTTACACAGCAAATCATGTTTATTTTCACAACCTTAATTTTGCTTTTTAAATTAAAAGCCTAAGGTATTTACTCACATAGCAGGGAAATTGTAGCAAGGCATCCAGCTATTAACCTGGGGAGTGCTCCAGAGATTATATTTTTATAAAGCCAATTTGGCACAGACTACAGTGACAGTGACTACAGTATGCTCTATGCCATGTTTTTGGTACTGTGACTGCTAGAGTTAAGATGTTTTTCTGACGTTGTCCGTTTTTATTTAATGTATATTTCTATATATTTTGAAACAACATACAAAATTAAGCAAATAATATTTTTTGCTGTTCAAAATTTGTTTTGGATGTGTGGTTTTTTTTTTTTTTTTTTTGGATGTGTGTGCTTTTTTTATTTTTTATTTGATCAACTCATGATGATCTGCTTTTCTCACATTGGTCCTGAACCATTTTATTCCATCATTCTTTATAAAGCCCATTATTCAGTAATTACTGATTTTTTTTCAGTCACTACAGTAAAATGTCAATGTCTAATTGACAATAAAAGGTAGAAAAGGTATATAATTATTCTTGGAGTTAAAGGGATTAAAAGACACCAAAAGGAAATACTGTTTAATATTATAGAGTTAAGTTGAGAAGATTGCTAGCACTATTGTGTATGAACAATGCTGCAGCAGCACTTAGCTGCCAAAAACTAAGGAGATACTGCATCAGTCTAACCTATTGTTTTTTTGTTGTGAATGGCTTGATGTACTGAACCGAAACTATAAAAATGTTGCACTGTTTGTAGGTCAGTACATTTAAAATCTGTGTTCCTCTTCCTATTTCTGACAGGAATTTTGTTTACTAAGAAAGGATAAGGCTGGTCTTAAATGAGACATAAAGTCCAGCACTTACTGTTCTATGTATCAGGGAGAATTAAATGGAACATAAGCTTAAAGTTAGCATATGAAACCAGAAAATCGATATTAGCCATTGACCACTGAGCCGTTACTCTACCTGCATGCTCATGTCGGTCATCACCCAGAGCTAAATGCAGTCTTACATCAGGGTCCAGTATCAAAAACACCCACTCTGTTTAGAAATATTAGTGAACCTGAAAAGTTAATATTTAGCTTTAGCATTAATTGTACTGTAAACAATATCCCAAGAGCTTTTTTTTGGAACGATCCGCGGAAGAGGAATCTGGCTGCAGATGGTCTGGGGTTTATGTAGCTACTGTCTTTGTATGGGCACATTTCAGCTAAGTGCCCTCATTCTGGTTGCAGCAGGTCAGTGGGATATTAGGTCATGCTTGCATAATAGACATAGACATTCTGGAATTACTGTCTGCTTTACTTTGATTGATATGGCAACAGGCTTTGCAACTGACTTGCGTTTCTCTTTTTCCCTTTAAAGTTCACTTACCCCTTCACTGTGTTTCTCCCTCTGTCTAGGTCTGACTGCAACCTGAAGGCTACCTTCTTGTAAAAGACATGGACTAAAGAAGAAGAGTTTGTGTGTGTGTGTGTGTGTGTGTGTGTGTGTGTGTGTGTGTGTGTGTGTGTGTGTGTGTGTGTGTGTGTGTGTGAGAGAGAGTGGTGTGTGGCGTGTGTTTGTGTGTGTATGTGAAAGCCTCTGGAGATAACCATGGTGGTGAGGTGGTTGCTGAAGACATCCCACTAAAGACAACAAACCAACAGAAAGTAAGACTGTAAATTCTTACACAGATACAGTACATAATATTTTAAATGGTGGTGTTGTGAAAATAGTAGTTATGTACTGAGGTATATGTGGGTACTATTCATTTCTGCTTGCAGTTGATTGTAAAAATTTACATACAGTGCCTTTCATAAGTATCCACCCCTGATCTTTTCTATATTTTTGCTACATCCGGAAGCTGAACTGGACCTAATTGGGATTTTTATGAAAATATGATAGCATATTAAGGTGCAAATTGTTTTTTTATTGTCACTTAAAGGTTAATGAAAATAAAAAGCAGGCATTTATTGCTCACTCCACTGGAGCAGTGATTAGTAGTACTTACTTTTGTTACAATTACAGCAGCCTGACTACTTTAACCTAACTGCATCCCAACAACATGATGCTACCTCCACCATGCTTCATCCTGTGTTTTTGTATTGAGCAGTATTAGGTTTAGATTAACTTCATCCTTATTAGACCAGACAAGACAAGGAAGTTAGTAACATGGGCTAGGCTTAAATGAAAGACAGAATCTTCCTTACATTATTTTTAATATTATCATAGTGTATAAGTGAGTTATCCTGTTAGGAATATTAGGTTGTTATTGATTTATTTGTGGCTTGAAGGCTTACTTGGTGGAAAATTTCTTGCCCAATATATTGTCCCAGAATTTAACCATAATGCCACTCATTGGACAAAAGTTGTTGCAAAGCATAGACAACAAGGTCTAAGTCCTGTTCAATCTCAGAAATGTTTAATGTCAACATTAACCCCAAAGTTTATACCAACAGTTTAAGCCTGGGCTTGCTGGAGACTTTTCCTTAATAGCTTGAGTGCTTTTCTGAACTCCTTTGCTTACATGCCATTGCTCACATAACACAATGCAAATGGTGATGCAATTGTGGCAACTGGGCCAGCTAATCTACTGCTAAAGTCGAGCAATGTCTGATTAATAATGCATAGGATAAGGAGATGAAATATTATCACTTTGTGCAAGAGAGCCACATATCATTTTTCTGTGTATAACATTTCCTTGTAGGAGGTTGCTTTTTGTGGAGAGTGAAGCTTGAAACTTGAGTCTGCGGATTTTGATCTATAAACAGAAGTGTTATTTTATTAGCTCTGTTTATGCAAAGGAAGAATGGATCACGAGGAAACATGGATTGCAGACACCTAATATTTGCCTTTAATAGGAAAAAATCTCAGAATTTACATGCTGAGTAGGACTTCTGCGATGCCTAATTCGGCTGCTATGTCAGACGGGAAGGCACAAAAGATCTGATACTTCTAAACAGTATTATAAGTTTTATAACTGTTCAGAACTACATAGATGCTGATCTAGCATTATTTCTCTAACTGTGTTCCATGTACTAATCAAATCCATAGCCTAGAACACAGAATAGCACGTCTTAGTTAAATACATTTAATGTCCTGTGTCCAGGATTGTACATTTTGGTGGGTTCTGTACTCTAGCGAATAAAATTCACCCTCATTTCACGTTCTTTAAATTACTCCTATTCTAATGCCCTATTGCTGCTCATAATACTCTATTCTGTTCAAAGTCTGTTCACAACCACTGTTTACTCTGATTAGTCCAGTATATCAGTAATTAGGTTAGTAATCTCTTCATGAATAATGCTTTTTTAAAAGGCGATGTAAAGGCAGTGATCATAGTTACCAAGTATTAGCAACGGTCCATTTAACAGCCGCCTGGGCATTATTAGAGGACTTTAAAGTACTGTGTATCAAGAGAGTTTAACTAAAGTACACTGAAATATTAGACAACATCAGGAAACTATGTATTATGGTACATAGATGTTTTAATTTCATTTCTAGGAACTAGGCATTAAAATGAAAAACAGTTTTATATCATTTTAATAATACATGAAGTTATGTATAGCATAACATTTTCATTATAGCATGAATTTTTTTTTTAATAATAACAAGATAAAAGGTCAGGCAAATAACACATACAGTATCATTCACACAATTTTGTCTTTGTAGATCACTTATAATGCATTCACTAACTGCATACATGATTAAGGGTTCTTAGAATTGCACAAACGTCCTAAATAAATTGAGATTTTCCTACCTATCTTGCCTAAAAATGTATTTAAATCTATTTTCCTGTTTAAACATGCCACTATATTGTAGTATAAAATATGTATTTCTGTTTCTTGTTTATCCAAACATCTGTCCAGATATGAGGTATTTCATGTCTTCTAAATACTTTATACTTAAATAACTTTACCTTTTTTTAGTTAACTTGTTCTTTGGAAATTTAGCACACACTTACATGATTAATGTTCCAGCATTAAAGAGGTATAAGATATCTTTGTATTTACAGAATAAAAGTAATACTTTTGTATCATAGGAGACTGTACAGTAAATAGCAAAGATTACGCAAGTGGGTACCCTGCCTTCGGGCAGAATACAGATCCATTCATGCTCCACTGATTGTATCATCCTCAATTCAGCATCAGTTCACACATATCACACACATATTTCTATAATGATGCTTAGAATAGGAACCTTTAATTCTGAGATCCACATAGTACTGACCAGGGGACAGTTTTTTTTTTGTTTTGTGGGTGGGTGGGGGTGGGGGTGGGGGTGTGGGCTTGGGGGTCCATTAAAAACCTTGATAAGGTCTCAGATCAACAGATCTAATCTGAAAGGCTTACTATAAAAACCCCTTGAAAAAAGCATTTCACATGATGTTCTGTATCATACTGTCACACTGATCACATGCACACACACATTCCTGAAGTCTTTTTGCCAGTATATTTGCTTATTTGTTATTCTGGTGCAGTTATTTGTCATGGGCACAATATTTCATAACTAACGGAATGTTAAGATTTTATAGCAGGCTAATAGTGGGCAATGCTAGCAGGCTAATCTTGATGCGCTTGTAGCCTGATCGTACAGTACATGCTGTTGTTTTAACAGCAATTTTGTTTTATTTTATGTAGTTTTATGATGTTTATTTTAACTTAATTGTATTTCATGTGGAAAAATTGTCCATAGTGTGTGATTGCGTGAGTGAATGAGAGTGTGTGTGTGCCCTGTGATGGGTTGGCACTCCGTCCAGGGTGTATCCTGCCTTGATGCCCGATGACGCCTGAGATAGGCACAGGCTCCCCGTGACCCGAGGTAGTTCGGATAAAGCGGTAGAAAATGAATGAATGAATGAATGAATGAATGTATTTCATGTCATTTTCAGTGATAGATCTGGTGTTATTTCGATTGAGCAGGAAAACTATTGAAGCAAACAACGGGGCAACAATCACAATCAAATTTCTCTATAGCCACAGATACTGATTTTCACTGCGTTTTCCAAAAGCATTATAAAATGTAATTGTTACACATACCAACCAATAGGGTGTATGTACAGAAGAACATGTAATCCTCATAGGGGTGTATCTGTGTCTGCCTGTTGTCTTATCATAAGTAAAAAAGCTGTTTGCCCTGATAGTGTGAGTATGTGAGCATGTCACAAGCAGCAGCACTGTTATAGGAATTAAATAAAGTATACACTTGCTGGCCAATTAACCACACCATGTTGGTTCATCACGTAGGTGTACAGTCAAACCCTATTCCTATTTTTATAATTGTGTCAGGTTTAGACCAGTTTTTGCGACTATTTCCAAATCCAGTAGCAAACTGTAAGCATTTACAGTGTACATTTATCACTATCATATTATTTAGGTAGTGATAAATGGTAGTGATAGGGCTGATAAACTTTACAACAAACTAAGAAACAGATGGGCTGTAGTTAGTAATTGTACCTATAGTGCATTTAGTTGATTCTACCTGTATGCTAGATTTGTGGTAACTTGTGGTAAATAAGTGTGTGTGCAGTGTTTGTGGCCAGTTGAGCTGTTTCATCTCTGTGGGTGCTGGGCAGTGAGTCTCACATTCCTCTCATTCTTATGTCATGCTCCATAAGTGATGGCAGGCTTGCCAGCTGGCTGACACACACAGAGACACACAGACAAAAGCCTCTGTTATTGTAGCACAGCCGTAGGTGTTGCCTTACTGCCCAGGAAGGCTTGGTTTGGGCCGTTCTGACCTCATCAGAGCCAAACAGCGTGGCATTTCAGCAAGAACAAACACAAGGGCTCGGACTGAGTGTCCCAGTCAGAGTGGGCTACTGCAGGATGGCACACACACAGTGAGGATTGTTAGTGGAGGGAATGATAATCAGAAAGTACTGTCCACAGCTAAACTGGGAGCACAGACTGGAACATCACATCATCCTGCCTGCTGCCTGACTCATTCACTCTGGCAGAGGTGTGTGTGTGTGTGTGTGTGTGTGTGTGTGTGTGTGTGTGTGTGTGTGTGTGTGTGTGTGTGTGTGTGTGTGTGTGTGTGTGTGTGTGTGAGAGAGAGAGAGAGAGAGAGAGAGAGAGAGAGAGAGAGAGAGGAGGAGTTCTTGACATTCTGTATCTCCTACCTATCTTGCTATGGCTTTGGTCATCTGAGGAACACTGTCATGTCTGATATCACTATCCAAACATTTTTCAGACACATCAGAAATGCCAGGGCTATAATTAACCAGTCCCTAGTGCATGAAAAAAGAGTGACATTTGTCATGAAGACAAAAGCTAAGATCTATCTTTCCCATTTCTCTCTCTCTCTCTCTCTCTCTCTCTCTCTCTCTCTCTCTCTCTCTCTCTCTCTCTCTCTCTCTCTCTCTTTCCCTGTAGATGAGTGCGTGAAGCTCTGGCTACCACCAAGGCCACTGCTGCAGGCTGGACAGCGCAGCCACATGATCACATGACTCTGGACATGGATGCGGTCCTGTCAGACTTTGTTCGGTCCACAGGGGCAGAACCTGGTCTGGCACGTGACCTGCTGGAGGGTAAGATATTTTTATTTTAAATTGTACTAAAAAGGTAATATCAAAATGGTTTTGTTTCCATTAAAAGTGAAGATTTCTTCGAATTTGCTGAATTCATGTTCTTGCAAAATGGGGTGTCACAATCAAAGTCTAAAGTAAGACTAAGCCAGATTTAAACCTCAAAAAATTAAGCTCATTGATCTGATTGTTCATTTTAGTAGCAAATTAGTAGAAGATGGTACAGCAACAGAAAACTTTTATCTACTGAACCTAAATGCTCATATAGTCAGCTAGGCATTTTAGCTTACAAAGAATTTACTTTTGCTTATTTATTTACTGAGAATTTAATGATGCAGATTATAATTCAAATGCAGAACACAAAACACTACAAATTAGTACAAGCATATAACTAACAACAACATAATGCAATGTGAAGGGTGGTGGTGCAGGGTGGAGTTGGATTATAAGGAGAATTCGAGAGCATTTTAAATGCAAATTTATAGATAATCGAACACATGGTTCTTTATATGGCAAAAGGTGTAAAGAAGTCACTAGGCCATTTAAAGTTTCTTTGGCATATGATAAAACATTTATATGAGATAAACAATTTAAATTTTTTCATTATTATGAATAATTAAATTTTATATGGTGTTACTGCTTTAGAATGACATGTGAAAGGGCAGTAACTACACCAGAAAAAAAAAAATAAATTGTAATAACTGACATTTAAGATGATTTATATTGTAGAAAACTTCCTCATTGTTGTCTGCATACTAAAAAGCACCCGATGTGGCCTTTTGTGTGTTTTAGATGTAATCGTAGCAGCAATAAGTGAACTGTTTTATTCTCCACTCTGCTTTGTTCAGTTCTGTAAATTGTGTCAGCAGTGGGCTATGACTGTGGAAAATAGTTTCCTTTGGCTAAGCTAACAATAATGAGCCATGTGATGCAGTGCAGGGCAGTGATGGATGGCTCTGTTTGCTCAGCTCCAGAGACTTCTCTAGTGCTCTGACTGACTTCAGGCCTCTGTGTGTGCAGCTTTCAGACCAGTAGTACTGAATGTCTCACGAGTGAATGTTTCAGCTGTTGTCTCATAGCATCAAAACTTCCGCTGAAGATGAATTTGAAAGGCTGATTGGAAAGGAGATACTAGATTTATAATAATAATAATAATAATCATAATCATAATCATAATAATAATCATAATAATAATCCACTAGTTGGGTTGTTATGATAGTTATTATATTGTTTATATGTAAGTCTGCTTTCTCGTTGCAGTGTTTTGACATTTATTTTTAAAATGAAATGAATAGGTTGCCCTGTTGGCCTTCATTTGACATCTGTAATTTAACAATTGGGTATGCACAGAGCATCAGCTGGGTTTGTTGTTCACACACTGTTCATTATATACTGCTTTTGAGTGGTGCTTAGAATAAGTACTATGCATAGGATGCCAATTGCCATCAATGTTTTTATCAAAAATGGTTGAGACAGAAAGGCCTGTCTTGTTTTCACTGCAATAGATATATGAATCACAAGCAGTTGGAGAAAAAAAAATATATAAACTTTGCCTTTAAGATTCATTACTTATGTGAACAATGGAATTCTAGAACATGTTATGTTTATACACATATCACAACAGTGCTTGTTGGGTTGTTGTGTTTTTGACTCTGTCCATGTGAGCCAGTTTCTCCTGCAGTGTGTTAGACTGAAGCTTGGAGGAGTTCTCTGGTCTTCTGGTTCTCTGATGGTGAGGGAGGTTCACCCATGCTGGGACATCGAGCTGATTTAACACTGCATGTGATGGCTTTACGAGCCTGCTCCCCAGGGAGACCGTTGTGCCCGTTCAATAGAACTCATTCAGAAGCGGAGATTTGCTGGCACTGGTGCAGAAAGCATGGACATAAAAATATGCACCCTTTTTTAAAAAGACAAGTAGTACTGTTGTTGACAAAAGTGAAAGGAGAAGCAAGGCCCAGACTTTCTGTTGGTAAATTACTGGAGATGAGATGGGTGTTATTCAGGGTATTTGGACTGTCTGTGCTTGTCCAGGTCTTATTCAACGCTTTCTCAACTGGTTCTGACGATAGGTCTTTGATGTTCTGTTAGTGTTCTTTGTGATACCTCCGTGGTCCTTGCTTGACTTATCAGAGGTAAATCAGTGTAAGGTTTTCAGAACACCTACTATGGTGGTATCTCTCAGGCTTGTCTGAAAGTTCAGCTGGCTTGTAGCTGCTATCATCTTTATGTGCCAAAGCAAGTCAGCATTGGGTCAGTTTGACGCTTTGCTGCAGTAACATTAGTAAGAAATTAGACTTCAATTATACATTCTGCTTCGACCTTGGCTCATGATTAAAAAATAAATAAATTATATATATATATATATATATATATATATATATATATAAAATCACATTTAAGTATGTCTAATATAAATTTTTGTATAATAACCTTTTTTTTTACTATATTTTTTATGTTCTGTTAAGTGTCTATTGCTAAAATTGCTATACAAATAAAATTGAATTGAACTGAGTTGAACTATAGACATGAATCTGACAGTGCAAGCAAATAGAACTTAGTATATTTCTGTCACAGTATACGTTACATTATTTGCAATGTAATAAGATTGCTTCAAACCTGGAATGTTGGCATAGAACTAAGTGACATACGTCCAACCTTTCAGTCCAGTTACATGAATCTGACATTTAAAATGGTATGTTTTCCCTCATAATTCTTAGAGCGAAAATTTCCCCTAGGATTATGCAATATGCTGAATAAGACAGGGCTGAATGTGCTGCATGTACTGTAGCAGGAACTTCCTTAGTCAGCTGTGTTTCTTTCCATGTGACAATCTTTTTAAAAACTCTTTCTAGAGACTGCATTTTGCCTTTTGCTGTGACAGTCTCTTTCTTGTGGGGTCTGATCTAAGTGTAGCCTTGATCGTACCATAACTATGATGTGACAGGTCACAGAACTGACCTGAAGTCAGCAGATAAGCACATATGCACATTCCTAAATCCCTCCATGCAGAGCTGAAAGACTTTGGGCTGCTGTTGTGTATGCCTCTGTTTATGATTAGCAATTTGTTAATTAGCTTTTAATGAGCCTTACCGCTGACATTTCACAGTGATGACAACTGAACAAGTCAAGTTCATGAATGAAAAAGGCTATAAAATCATACAAGGAGGTCCATAAACATATGTGTAGTGATATCATGAGATTTAATAGGAATAGCCCAGACCGAGTCATAAAATGCTGATAAGTTAAATCCTTATTATTCCATACTTTTTTTTTTTTGTGGTCATTTCCATTCATCACAGAAAGATAATTTCCTATGATTCAGTTATGCAAACTGTCCCCCACAAAATAAAAAACAAAAAAAACAATGAGATGAGCCACTTCCTGGAAACCATAACGCTGAAGTGTTGTTATTATCAAGCTTGCACTCTAGAGACCTCAGTGGAAAGAGAAAGAGGGCCGTATACAATTTTCTGTCTGTGTCATATGCACATGAGTCAGAGCAGAGTGATAGTGAAGCGATGTGGAGAATAACACCAATGAAAAAAATAGAATGCACAGACTGCATAGAGTGATCCTATTATGCAAAGGACGCAGGTAGCTTTACCTCTGTGGCCTGCACCATCAGCTGCATTCAGCATGCAGTCACACTCATAACATATACATATCCAACATTCATACTGGGATCAGAGCTGTTCAGCCCTGGTTAGGGAGTACATATTTATTTTATGCGGTCCTCTTGAGCTCACTGTATACAAATGTGTGTGTGGGTGGATGTGTGTGCACGGTGTGCTTAAGCTGGGGGTTGAAGAAGGCTCAGCAGGTCTGTGGGTGTTGACTAGCAGCAGATGTATGCATGCTTAGCACTGATTACATGCTGGATCCCCCATGGAGACACAATCAAGAGTGCTGAATGAAGTCACCCTTCACTTCTCCTTGTAATCTCAAGGTCACCGGAGCCGTTTGTGTCCTACACTGGAGCTCTCACTCTGATTGGAGGTTTCACTCAAATAATACATAATCAATGTCGATTAGACTCCCAGAGCTCCCTAAGACTGGACCAGACAAGGTTAATACTGATTAGTATGTGTGCCATGCTGAGCTTAAGGTTTGTAGTTTTAAGGTTGAAAAATCTAGTCTCGGCTGTCGCCTCATTTTAGCCGTTTCTGTCAGCATGAATCATTAGTCTAGAATCAGTGCTTTTTAGGGAAACACTCTGAGTATGCAATCAGCTCAGGCTAGTCTCCCCACACTGTGCTGTCAGATGCCTCATGAAGTGTGTGGAACAGAGACTCACATCACCAAGCCTCCTCTTTATGTTCACTAACCATATCAGAAAATTTTGCCTCACTCCATTAGGTCACTTGTCTCTTGCTGATTGTTTGTCTGTCTCTCTGCGAGGCATTTTCTGTTGGACGAGTCTACAGACTCTCAGACACACAATGTTCCTGTTACATTAGCACTTTTGTCATCCTACAGTATTTGTACACCACACTAATTTGCATTTACTCTAATAGATGACGTACAGGCATGCTGGAAAACCTGCTCCACCTTTGTGCTTCTAGGTTGCGAAGTGATTTTAAGAAAGGTTTTTTAATTAGTTTTAGATAAGATGGAGTTTAGTACATAGGTCTGATTAGGTTAATTTAGTATCTTTCATGATGTGTGTCGTCAGTGGATATGATGTGTTCAATGTCACCCTCCAGTGGACATCAGAAGTACTACAGCTCTTTAATTTTCATTTCACATATCTTTTACTGCTACATGCAAAGAAATTAGAGAAAGAAATGAAAAAAATATTTACTTGACATGTCATTTATGTAATCTATAAGATATTGTCATTTAAAAAAAAATACTTAATTTGTTTTCTACTAGATTTTTTTTCTACTAGAGTTTTTTTGTTGCTGTGGGTTCTTCCACTGCATTGTACCGCTGTCTTTGTGTAGATAAAAAAGCAAGTGTTACTCAATAACGAACAGACTTTGTGAATGTCAGTGTCTTTTAGCTGACTGCATTCATTAGACACCTGAGCCCCAAAAAACTTGCTGTTTTCTTGTAGTCAGTATTTTCTCAAGCAGAAATTAATCTCTTGGTACTTACTACCATATTGATGTACTTTAGTGTGCTGGTTGTGTTCCTGATTCTGTTTCTGTAATATTGCACCATTTCATAGAAAAATTAGGCAGAAGAGCTGTTAAAAAATTTCAACCTCTTGAGACTATATTGCTCTCTGAGCTGCAGAGTGCATGTGTACATGTATTGAAAGTGCTGAATGGCCTTTCGACTAAACTGTAAATTCTCTTTTAAAAATGTTTGGCTTCTCAGCGGATGCAAAAATCTATAAAAGGAATAGGATTTGCATTGATTCATGTGGCGTCTCATAGTTTGCACTGGGAGAGGTTTACATATCTATTTATTTTTTGCTTCTGAACTGTGGTTCTGAGTTTTTAGTCAGTGATGCAGAGAGAATATTGTGTCTTGTAGAGTAGGGCATTTAATTGGGTAAGGTGACGTCAGACTGTCATTTTTCACACTAGCTTACACACTTGCACACATATAGACTGCAGTGTTGTCTCTCCGAGGCTCATCTTAGTTGGCTGGGTTGAGAAAATATTTCTCTCTGCAGTAGAGTAGTGTGAAGGAATGAGGTCTATAAAAAGAGTTCTTTCTGACCCGCTTCTCTCTGCCCTGGAAGCACTGTCTGTCACTAAGATAAGAACACAGCTGGAGGAGGAGGGAGCAGCCGGTTGTGTGTGTGTGTGTGTGTGTGTGTGTGTGTGTGTGTGTGTGTGTGTGTGTGTGTGTGTGTGTGTGTGTGTGTGTGTTTCTGTGCGGGCGAGTGTTTATGTATGTATGTGTGTGTTTGTGGATGTTGAGGTAAGTGTCACTTCCAATTACAAGGCCTCTTTCTTCGTGTTGAAGCTCACTGGACCCTGAGACCTCGCCAGTGTGCTGCCTGATACGTACCTTCCTATATGTATTCATGATATTATTCAATAGCCACTACGTCAGAAAAGTGTAGGCTTTAATGGTCCGGATGTTAAAGCAGACACATTAGCACTGAAAACTAGCACTAGTCTTTCTTCCTGTTGAGCGTGCTATGAAGCAGAACTCTATTGTTGGAGTTTGATGAAGTCTTTAAGCATTTCAACACTTTTGCCTTGGCAGCCAGAGTAAACTGGATTTAGATTATGGAAGATAGAAATAGAAGATAAAAGATAAAAGTATTTTTTTTTGCTAGTGGATAAAACTGCACACACTGCAAAGCTAGCTTTATATTTTGTTCTTATGAACACATGGCTTATAGAATATAAGGGTTTTTCATTCAGCTATTTAAGACTTTTTTAGGTCACCCATTTTTGCTGTCACTGCTATTGTTAAATTGGTTCCATTCTGAAGTCTGTAATTCACTGATGGTACGATGGTCACACAAACAGCAGGTGTTTTTTGCAGGATTTCTGAATGTACTTGCTATATGGTTGATGCAAAATGTTTGTATACTAACAGGAATAATAAAGTAAAAAGTACTTTCAAATTATAGCAACAAAACATTTAGTGATAAAACAGGTAACAAATCATGTTCCAATAAAGACACAAAGGTCTGTGAAATTTTTATTTAAAAATATATTATTTGTAAGTAATTAAAAGTGAAAAGAGATCAATTGTAAGAAAACAAAATTTGTGCTCAGTGTGATATAAATATTTTAATTATTCTCTCCAGCCTCTTTTAAAGCATCATTTTTAAAGTATACTCTGAACAGTAGTTAGTTTCTAAATGTTATTTATTTTTTAATATTTATATATTTTAATATTTAATATATATTTCTTAATTTTACTTATTAACACTTTTGGATTTTGGGATTTTGGAATTGATCCAAACAGGGTTACGGTCATAGAAAGGTCAGGTGTCAGAAATGTATTTTTTTTCTTTAATAGCATTTAAAGTATGTCTGTAATATATTTAAGGGTATTTCAGGCATGCAAATTTTAACAGGATGATCTAAATTGGTCTAGACAGCATAACTGTTTCCATTGACGCTGCTGATGTCACGTAGACAGATAAAATAGTTGTGCATTTCCTTCCTGTTTTCTTCTTCTTAAAAAAACATTTTGTTTTGGACTATAAGTACAATTAACTCAGTTGTTTTGTTACTCACAGACTTAACTGTTTTCTTTTTAGACAGTGGATGTGTTTGAGAGTGGATATTGGTATATATATTTTTTTAATTATGTACAAATTGGTATAGATGTTTATTTGATTTCAGTTGGCTTTTGGTGCTCATGTATTTGATTTGTTTTTAGCTTGTTAAACACATTTTATTTTAAATTTAAGTACTCACAGTCCTTGTTCTTTGTAATGTTTCAGTCATTCTAACTTGTGTACACTAAGATTTATTCTCTCTAAGTACATGCGTTTATGTTATTTTTAAAGGTAAAAACTGGGACTTGAGCGCTGCTCTGAGTGACTATGAGCAGCTGCGGCAGGTCCACACTGCCAACCTGCCACAGGTATTTAATGAGGGCCGTTACTACAAGCAGCCAGAGCACAGTGGAACCCCGCAGCACCTCAACAAGCTGGAACAATGCCTGCAGAGGCAAGAGGAGAACACTCAGGGTATGCTGAACACCTGCACTACTGAATCACAAGTCAGTGATCATAAGATTAATAATGACAGTTAGTATGAGCTGCCCATATATACATACATAAATATGGTTAATTGATTGAGTGAACTAAAATGGGCAAATCAAAGTCTTCACTTCTACACAAGTCCCTAATTTATGACAGTTAAGAAGGTTGCATCTGCATTTATTTTCAAAAATGCCGACTGCACCTACAATAACCAAAACAACCAAAACACAATGTTGTAGTGCTGCAAATGATGGTCTTCTCATCCCTCTTGTCTGCTGCAACAGAGAAGCGTCTCTCCCGGGGCATCTCACACGCCAGCTCAGCCATCATGTCTCTGGCGCGAATGCACGTTACGGGAGAGTGCACCAGGGAGCAGTTGCCTCTTGAGATGCCAATCTACACCTTCCAACTACCTGACCTGAGTGTGTACAGCGAGGATTTCCGCAACTTCATTGAGCGTGACCTCATTGAGCAATCCACCATGGTGGCACTGGAGCAGGCAGGTGAGGGCGTGTTCATCACCAGCTGCATGGTTTTTAGGCTCTGCTGACTGACTGCTAACACAAATTGTAAGCTTTATCGTTTCTCCCTGAGAGATAAGCCTACTCTGTATTCAGTTGCCACTGGTATTGTGTCAGTGTCCATCCTCCAACGTGTCTCTGACAACATTTATTACAATATCCACAATGCCCATTTTCTATATGGCCGTCTTTCTTTACTGAGGTTACTTGAGCCATGTGTGCATGTACGTGAGCCTGAACAGAGAACACTGACATTATTTTAAGGCATTGTTTTGGATCAGTAGCAAAGTGGAGTTAAACTACCACATCAGAGCAAATCATTCTGTAGCCAGAACTGACATGGAGCCATATCCAATTATGTTTGTGATTAAGATATTATCTGCCATCTGCCTTTGTCTTGGAGAGATTAAAATCCCTCTCAGTCACGTCTCCCTGAGGGGAGCAGAGCTTAACGTACGAAACACCGAACTCTACTTCAGCTCACATTTCAGTAATTGTATCTGAAAAGAAAATGTGGCATTTTCTGGCAACAATTGCATAAAAATGAAGAAAATAATTGGAGATTTGAGATGAAGCAGTTAGTCAACCATTCCCAGAATGGACTATATTAAATTACCAGCTACACTCTATTTTCAATTTTTGTGTACAACAACATGTTTTTAATCTCCGACACTGATGTATGTTGTGTGTGAGGATATTCAGCTGCCGTACGTACAGGATGTTTGTGCTGTTGCAGAGCTGAGTGCATGTAGTATGGTGTTTAGATGACCATGAAGCAGCAGACCTGAAGGATTTTAGATTGGAAGCAAAGGGGCAGAACAATCTGAAGATGGCGCTGTTCTCATCCCTGATTTGTTCAATTTGTCTTTTACAGTTTGTCTTTTCAGAGATGGTCTTTTCTGAAGTTAGCAGATACGTGTTACTAATGGACTCCTTAGAATTATATGGTTCAACTTGACTTTATAATTTTACACCACAATATTACTTTAACTTTGACAAAATATAAAGTTGTACAGCACTTATATTAAAATGACAGACTTTCTTGATAGACCTTAATGTACGTAATGACTCCTGTATTTTTCTGTCCTGCATTATTGCTGAATTTCCTACTACAAAATACATCACTATGAACTAAACACTTGAAAGGGTTATTAAGGGTTATTTGTGGGTTTATTAGATTCTCAGTTCTTAGTTTCTAAAAAGAAAATGAACACATTGTCATTAAGGGTTCGAAATTTCTTAAATTCTAAATAAAGTCTAGATAAGGTCAATGGATAAAACATCTGCCATCCTTCAGCCCTTCTAATAAATATTCTAATATATATATATATATATATATATATATATATATATATATATATATATATATACAGTTTTTCAAGAACTGTTCTTAGAATTCCATTTTAAGGTTACATGCTCTTGTGATATGACTTATGCAGGCCATATAAGATCACTTATTTTGACAACGGTTGAGAATTTACTTAAAGTTTAATGAGGCTAATTACTATTTTTCTGTAGGTCGTCTGAATTGGTGGTCCACTATTTGTACGAGCTGTAAGAAGCTCCTGCCGTTAGCAACTACAGGGGATGGCAACTGCCTACTGCATGCAGCTTCTTTAGGTAAGCTTTATAATCCTAATCAATATATTTAAGATCTCTTCATGCAGTGGTACAGTGCTGCACAACTCCCATACACCTAGCTTAAACATATGTAATACAATAAACCATTGTGTATGTGTCTTTTGTTGGTTGGTCAGGGATGTGGGGCTTCCACGACAGAGATCTGGTGCTGAGGAAGAGTCTGTATGCTATGATGAAGAGCGGGGCAGAAAGAGAGGCTCTGAAGAGGAGATGGAGATGGCAGCAGACGCAGCAAAACAAAGAGGTCTGACTCTCCTGAACCACCTTCCTTGCCATGCGGCACTAAGGCTGCTTTCACGCTAGGTTTATTTCCACAGAAATAGCACTCCGTAGAGCACTTTTTGTACTGTAGTGAAAAAAAGGTTGCTCTTGTGACACCTACTCTTTACTGCTAATTACAGTAGCTCATTTACCTATAATTTATCTATAAATAATAACAATAAAGATTAGATTGATTTCTGAGTACTGGCCAGAAGCATGCTTCAGATCTTTTTGGGCAAAAACAGGCTCACAATATGAAAAGGCGCTGACTAAATAAAAGTATAAAAGCAAGATAAATCTTTTTGGATTTTTTTTTAAATTAAAGCATTCTTTATGCCTTGGTTCTTATAATATGACTTTACTGAAGTAGAAACCCACAACATCTAAGGCATGTATGCATTTATTTTTTTTAATCTAAACTTTCAGTGTCCCTGAATGCCTTCTGTCACCACATGTCACATCACCCTGGTAAACAGTATGAGTGAATACAATAGTTTGATAGGCGTGGGTGTGCAGTGTGGTTTAGCTGATGTATAATGGAGAGGGGGTGGAGATGGCTCAGTGTGTACGATAGCTAAAGAGAGAACGTAGTATGAGTGGCTATGTTTCCATTTGTTACCTCATTCACCGTTACTCTCTAACTAGCTCTCTTGCTCTTTCTGTAGTCAGGGTTGGTGTATACAGAGGAAGAGTGGGAGAAAGAGTGGAACGAACTACTGAAGTTGGCCTCCAGTGAGCCTCGCACACACATCAGCAAAAATGGCAACACCAGTGGAGGGTAAAGCTCACCGGCCCACACACATCCACCCACACATATACATATATACATACATATGACTCTATTGATATATATATATATATATATATATATATATATATATATATATATATATATATATATATATATATATATATATATATATACACATGTAGAAGAACATTTGAATAGTGAAAGAATATATATATTTATACGTTATATTCTTTCACTATTCAAATGTTCTTCTAACCTTCCACCTTTACGCTCTAAGCATGATCTTTTTCCACAGACTAGGTATAGTTTATATTTACCCAGACTTCACACACACAGCTCCCACCATGCAGCCTCCTACATTCACATAAACTCTTGGAGTAAAGTTCAGGACAGTTTCAAAGACTCAGATTTAAAGACTTGCTCATAGTAAAATGATACAGATTAATTTTGCTATTTAGATATGTGATCTATGCAATGGTAAGTAGTCCTAGATCAACATAAGAAGGCCGTGTCTTGCCACAGGACAGCATAAAACCTTGTTTTTTTTCATTATTTACACCTAGATTTCACATATTTTCATGAGTTATAGTCTAAGGTTTCTGTAGTCTGTAAGGTTTCTGTGTAATGTTTAACTCATTAAATGCCAAGGACACAAACACTACATTTACTGAGGATGAACTTGATACATGGCTTCATTATACATTTTAATACAGTGTTGTCATTTGCATTTATTGTTGATTTCGAATTAATGTGTCATGCCTCTGGTACAGTTTGGATGAACGGTTGTTAATGATATCCTGTGTATGTGGTAAAAGGGTGATGTTACCTATTTGTACTTATCTAGGATAAGCTTTCTACTAAATCCGTAATCTTAGCTTTTGGGTTAGGAGGAGCCACAACACTAATCTGTGATAGCAGGGAGAGGCAACATCTGTGTGTGCATTTGAGCTATTAAATTTCACAAAAGATTAACAAACCTCTATTAGAATTAAATCTTCCATATGACCTCTATAGAGTTATAGACCACTACATGTTCATTACAACAGTGTGTATCAGATGTACAACACTGAAATTCAGCATGCATCTGATATTCTGTTGTTTGTTTGCTGTATATTAAGAAACAGCGGCAGCCATTGTGAAAGGTTTGGTTTGAGATTGTTTAGAAACATTGCCACCTGGTGGCATTGATTAGCAAGTAAAATTAAATTATTGCAGTAATATTTTATAACATCATGTTTGATTGAGACTTTTGTGTAGAGCAGGTGAAAGTGTTGTGCTTATGCCAGGTCGTGAAACTGGGTAGCTTTAAAATTTTATAATATATTTTTAAAATTGTATTTTTACCTGTTTGTTACGGTCTGACATAGACCAGGTTGTTACACACTTTTCCGTACATTTCAGACCTTTATTTAACCTAATGATTTTTGTTTTGCTAGACACAATAGTTCTGGCCTCAGAGTTATGTTGAGCAGAGTTAATATAAGGTCACAGTGAAAACAGTGCGTGCGTGCGAGCACACTGTGGTTACACTTTGTTTGTGTTGTGAAATCTACACAGTCTGATGGCAGACAGTGATATGTGCAGCTCCTTTCTGTGCTTTCTGTTTGAGCCTGCTTCTAAAGTATAAAGTATTCCAGACGCATTTCTAGGCAATCAATATAAAACTTTTATTGGATGTGCACTTAGAATTAGTCCTGAATCAGCGTCTTCTTCCTAGAGACTCATTTTACCATTTTTCCATTGTCCTTATTAAGCACTTTAAATATATATTATATATTATAATTGTTAATAAATAACTGGGAAACTAACATATGATTTATGTTGTTTACGTTTATGGCATTTTGCAGACATGTTCCATTTTATACAGTGGAGCAGTTGAGGGCTTTGCTCAAGGTCACTTATTATTTTATTGTCTTAATTGAAATACCCAAAGTGTGACATACACAAATGAGTGAGTGAGTGAGTGAGTGAGTGAGTGAGTGAGTGAGTGAGTGAGTGAATGAGTGAGTGAGTGAGTGAGTGAGTGAGTGTGTGAGTAAGTGAGTGAGTAAGTGCAATTAAAGGACTGATGAATTGTGCTGTGTGATGATTATTAATCACGATAACAAAAATTGTGGCCTAGAGAGCAATGTGCATGTAAATTGGATGATAGGAGGATTTGCTTATTAAAAGTTAGAGTCTGGCAGTGCTGCAGTGTGTCTGTGTGTTTTATGTGTGTATGCAAATATGTGTGTGGAAATGAGGGACGACTTAATTTTGCTAAATTCCCATAAGGGGCAAACAGGGTTAGAATGTCTATTCTCTCTCTCTCTCCCCTCTGTCTCTCTCTTATTCGCTCTCCCACCCTCCCATCTTCCTCCTCCCTCATCACTCTCTGTATATACACCGAGGCAGCTTTTTTTTTTTAGCTAAGCTTAGAGCCTTTTTATAGTTTCTTAAATGTTACAGCTTGTATTAGATGCCAGACATGCATGGATAACCTCTTGTAAAGATGTCCAGTCAGCACAAGATAAAAAAGAGTGTGTGAAATAGTGCTGGAAAAGTGAAAGGCAGCTTTGACCTCTAGATTGATCAAGAACTACCAACGTGAGGCTCCTTTGGGGTTTGCTCATGCATCACCATCTTCGTGATTTTTCTTCCTTTTACTTAAACTAAAACTACTTTTACTTAAACTCGAATCATTATTAGCTAAACCCCCAACATCTGTATCTAGCCATTTCATCCTTTCCTAGGGTATAAATGTGAGCTTGTAAACATAGAAAAAAAAACTTTCAACACGAAAGTGACAGATGGTTATTGACCTGCAAATATTTGTTGATGGATATAAAAACATGCTTGAAATGAACATAACGTGGACCCATAAGCATGAAGTCCCTCCACACAGTGAGGAGGGTGATGAAGGAGGGAATGTAAGGGCTCAAAGATTACTCATTGCATGTCATTCATTTTATCTATTATTTTTTGTCTATTTCTGTAAATAGGTGTGACTATATACAAAAGAAAACTAAATGAATTAAAATTAAAATTATATACTGTGAAACAAAGAGTAAGAGTAGTTTGTGTGATTTTGTGTTGTGCAGTGTGGATAACTCAGAAGACCCTGTCTATGAGAGTCTGGAAGAGTTCCATGTGTTTGTGTTGGCTCATGTGCTGAGGAGGCCCATCGTGGTGGTGGCTGACACCATGCTTCGAGACTCTGGGGGAGAAGGTGACACACACACACACACACACACACACACACACACACACATTTGCTCTATAATTTCACCCTTCACTCCGCTGATGATGCTTACATCAGTTTTATCCCTCATCTTTCTTCACAGCTTTTGCACCCATCCCATTTGGAGGCCTCTATCTGCCCCTGGAGGTGCCCCCTAACCGATGTCACTGCTCACCGCTGGTGCTGGCGTATGACCAGGCTCACTTCTCTGCCCTGGTCTCTATGGAACAGAGAGACCAGCAGCGAGAGCAAGGTAAGCAGCTAAGGGACAGGTGTGCATTTCTTTTAACAGATAACTAGCCAGGTTACAGCTGCAGGGACAATTCTTTCATTATTTCATTTTCTTACTTTTTTTTAAGTTTTTGAAAGAAGACGAGACACAATTAAGAGTAAGATCAAAGGTTGAGTGGAGAACGTCAAGCAGAGATTGAATGCAGTGTGAGTCAGTGATAAGGATGGGGTAGTTCAGTGGTTAAGGTGTTGGGCTACTGATCGGAAGGTCATGGGTTCGAACCCCAGGTCCACCAAGCTACCACTGCTGGGCCCCTGAGCAAGGCCCTTAACCCTCAGTTGCTCAGTTGTAAGTCACTCTGGATAAGGGTATCTGCTAAATGCTGTAAATGTAAATAAGGGAAAGGGGAAATTTTAAAAAGGGAACCTATGGAATTAAACATTAGCATAGAACACACAGTAATAGAAATGTTTGCTTGGTCTCCAATATATCTCTGGAAATCCATATAAATGATAGGTATCTTGCTCTGTGACATTTTAGTATACTTTATTAATTGCCTTAAAGATTTTACTTGCTTTAGATTCAATCCTAAATGTTATTATTGAATTATGGCAAAGTGCCTTTTTGTTTACAGCTTTAATGAATAAATGAAATAATTATTTAGTAATTATCAATAAAAACATACAGTATTCACTAAATGCCATACATTCATTAAAAGTATTTTTAGCAAAAGAACAGTTTTTCTTATCAATACAAGCAGACATATTTAAAAATCAACCTTTTTTTTATCTTTTCTTTTCTGTCAAAAGTCTGATCTCTTCAGAAATATGCTGATTCATTATTTACTGTCAAGGTGTTTCCTTTTATATTCCATTTTCACAATATAGGAACTTGTCAAGGCCCTTGGCTTAATATAAGGGACAGAAAGCACTGCTCTTTCAGAAATGCATACTTTCTTACTTTATGATTTTCAAGACAAACCAATCACAGCATTATACAGAATCAATTTTGGACATTGGAAGTAAAATGATCATTAGATTACAGAGAGCACTCAGACTGAGATGTAGCAGCCTTATAGACGTGCATGATGGATAAAGTGCACTATAACTAAATGATGAAGTTAGGGATAATAATTTAGCAAGCCCTAGACAGCAACATTAAATGTCTAAGAGTGCTCCAGTCTGTTGGGGTGGGGGTATATTTGGGGCAGGGGGATGGGTTCCAGCATAGTGCCTACTACATTGCTTCTATTCAAATTAGCAAGCATGATTCACAGGCAGAAAAATAAGATTAAGGCCAGTGTCATCCCTAACGAATAATGCAGATCGGAGATCTAATTACCTGCAATCAATTATTCAGGAGACATTCCTTCAGACCTCAGACAACATTGGGTTGGCCTTCAGCTAGGGAGAAGTGGAGAGAAAAAGGAGTGTGTGTGTGTGTGTGTGTGTGTGTGTGTGTGTGTGTGTGTGTGTGTGTGTGTGTGTGTGTGTGTGTGTCTGAAATGGAGCAGGATGGATTTTTTTGACTAGATGCAACTTTCTAAAGAGGTCAGTGTTCTTGTTAAAAGATACAGTTGACTGGCTGTTCAAATCACAACAAATCTTTTCCTGCTGAAAGCGATTTTGTGTGTAAACGGACCTCTAAAATAATTACGGTATTACAGCAGCATTACAGTCATATGGTTTTAATGCTCTGGTACTCGCATAATAAGCCATAATCACCTAGTTTATGTAATAATTAGTTTGAATATCCACAGGGTTAAGAATAAACACACAGTACTGGAGGTTTTTATTGTAACCCCCTTTTCTCTTTCACAGACAAAAAAGAGAAATAAAGAAGCATAGTTACAGAAAATTATGTCCCTCCAAAGTCATTTGTTATCTGAGTGATAAATAAATTTACTTTATTATTCCAGCTGACACTGTGCAGATATAACAGATCTCTAACCAGGCTAACACACACAACACAGCTTCTAATAGTCCTAAAAGATTCTTTTCAGTGCGCTTCAGAATTATTGGAGCCTTTTATGTAAATATGCAAAAATAAATGTGTGACATTTTGAGCATAAACATGGGGGTATTGTGTTATATTAACAGCATTTTTTAACAACATTAAGCAGTACAATTGATGTGTCTTTTTCTACAAACAGTATCAGTTCCCCACAGTTAATCTTTGGTTGAAGATACTATGGAGGGCTTAACAGCGCTGAGTCTCATCCTGTAATGTCTAACAAGGTTGGAGATGATTGTAAAGAATCTTGAACCTTGTTTCAGGGAGAATTTTTCATTTGCACTTGTGGGCTGCTTTCTTCCGGGGTTCATAACCGGAGGCTTCAGTATTCAATCATTTAAACCCATTTCTTAAAGTTGAACCAAAATGAAAATGTGGGTTGTTTGAAACGTTTTGACTTGGCCAGGCCAAGCACAGGACATCATTTTTGTTAATGCTTACGTTTATATATTCCTTTTTATTTTTACCATTTTTTTGAAAGGTGCAAATAACTATGAAGTCGTCTATTTATTGTTAACAGCCATGTTGTTAAATAGTTAGATAGATTTATAAAGATGGGCTGGAGCAAGGGATTTCTAAACATGGAATAAAAATATTTAAAACAGAAGACATGCTTGAGAACAAGTGAGTCTGATTTGACAGTAATATGTTTTTTTCTCTTACTCTTACTCTCTGTCTCTGACTAACTCTGACACCATGCAGAACATTTTAACCTCCTTGTGTACTGAAGACTGTCAGCTCCACAGATATTTTTAACCATTTCTGGGTTGGTTTGGAGGTTTGTTTGGCTCATCATCATGTTGAATGCTCTGTCTATGCCCTGATCTGAGCATGCTGGCAGAGGCAACTAGGAATATCCAGACACATAGCAGAAAACATGATGCCATCGAAGAGCCCTTGAACCAACAAACAAAAAACAGCCTCAGAGCATAACAGATCCAGCATCATATTTTACAGTGGGCTGTCAAGTGCTTTTCCTTGTGTGAAGTCCTCTGTTGTGGCAACGTGCTGATGGTGTGCATGACCGAAAAGTTATAATAATGTTTGATGATGTTCAGGAGCTGCATTTTTATACTTGGGTTATGTGTCAATTACTGGCAAAATGTTCAAATTTCAAAAGTAAAACTTTTGGTTATGGCTACAATTGAACTTGTACTTACTTACTAACTGCTTCGGTATTTATACCCCAGGGGAACAGGACACTTTCCCTGCAGTTATTTAAAATATTTTTTAGGGATGCCAATTTCATTAAAATGTAATTAATTATATGTAAAATAGTGAGTGATGTTTTAGAGCAATTATAACCAGATTCTTCTATAGTTCGAGTGGAAATTTGTAATGAATTATGTCAATCATTCTGGTGAGTGCTGTAGGTAGTAGGTACAGCTACCTCTTGCTCAGATAAATGTATTTTTGGATGCTGAGTGGTCTGTATTTTTTCCTGTATACAGTCTCGTTGCTTGGTAAATATCCAGCAGATGGCAGCGTCTCACTCTTTCTTTGTTGAATGAAGCCACTTATGTGCCATCGGTGACCTAGTACGGATTTGAAGCTTGAAATTAAAGTAATTCTGTGCAGTTGCACTCCTCGTGCATGAAGGAGCCTCCTGCCCCCTGAACTGATGACATCTCACAGCACCTTGTTATTATTACACCTCTATATGTATGTGTTGTGAGACATGTGAGAAATTGATCTGTCCAGAGTGGAAGAAATCAATGGAGTAGTGTGAGCTTGACACGGCAGACTCAGGCAGAAAGCGAAACAGTTGGTGGGTGTTAGTTTTGTTGTTTAATGCAGAAGAGGCCTCTATTCTCTGAGTTGAATGAGGTCATCTGTAGCTGTAACAGTGCAGACAGAGCCATGAGGCCCCACACACCCAGAATCCACACACACTTAAGCACACACATGGAACCTGAGCTTCTTCCACTGACTCCTCTGACTCATTTTTCCCATATTTATCCTTGCTTTTTTACTTGTTGTCTCTCATTCAGAACTTATATTCCATTGCTAATTAGAGCACATCAACTATAGCCTGCTCTTTTTTTTCTCTCCTCTTGTGTGGAAGCACATTGTGTCTTTCATTTTGGCCTGGCCTGATGATCTTTTCTTCACTCCCTCCATCCTGTTTCTTCCGCTCAGCCATGCCAGGCAGCATCTGTCCCTCCACTGTGTGTTCAGGTGCCAGCAGCTTCCCCAAGAAAACTGAGAGTCCGTTCATCTTGGAGCGTGTGTGATAGCCCCCACCCCAACCCCCATGTCTTCCCCTGCACATTCACACGCATTCCATTTACACGGCCGTGGCTGCACCAGCTCAGTGGAATGTTAATCTTGCTCTTCTTGTTTTTACACCTACACTCATTTTGGGTCTTCATCTTCCTGATGGGTGTTTATACTTTCAGGTGTATCCGGCTGTAATACACACACCCTTCCTCCATATTCCTAGAGCTGAATGGTGTCCCTGTGTAAACCTGCCCCAGTCCTGCTTTAATCTGCCAGTGTCGTGTGCGGTAGCCAGTGCAGTAGACTCTGAGCGAGTGGAGTCCACCCACACCAAACCTCAGTGCTATTTCGAGACCCATTTTTAAAAGACCTGCAGGCTTTCCTTGGCATGGAAGATTGGCCCTTAAACTGATCCTCCTATAAAGGGGAGCATTTTGGCGCACACTTTTATGACACTTCCTGTTTAACACATCTAGGTTGCTTTAACTGAGCAACGAGGCTAATGCTTGACAACATGTATTTTGTGTACAGTGTGTGAGTGTGAATGGGAAAAAAAGCATCTTGTGTGACACTGTGGATTTACATGGTGTAATATCTGTGTGCAAGATAAAACAAATTCACAGCTATGAATTCCACATCTGTGTAATCGCAATTTTATCATTCTATCAGTCAAACACAGTACAGACCAAAGACAGATGAAATGAAACTGTGCACATTTGCAGTGATTAATATAATCCACTAGAGGGAGTGTATTTAAAAATAATGGCTTTGAGCTTTGGGTTGTTTCCAGTGGGATTATATTACACATATTTCTCATGACAAATCTGCACTCCAAATCTTCATAAACACTCCCAAAATTTTCCACATGCAGCACCACACTGCGCAACGAGACACAAGCATCATACGTCATTCTGTACCAGGGAACCACAGGAATACTGTATAATATGGGGTGCCAAATACCGTAAGCATGTCATCTGTCAGCAACTTCTGTTTGTATAATCCATCCACCTCTCATCGCTTCCACTGTATCGGAAGCTCACTGATCCTGGTCAGTCATCACAGAATTAAAGCTGCTTTAATTTCTCATTCCTTTTTTCCATTTTATGTCACTTTGTCTTTGCAGTCTAATGGTTGGGTATATTACAGAAAAGTCCTTTTAGTTTAACAGCAGCTCAGTAACATAAGGGTTCATATGCAGTCAGGCGAGGTCAGTCGAGGATAGTTCACTACAGCTACCAGCAGGTCCAGTGAATACAGTATGTAACACTGGGGTCCCCTGCTGCAGAACTGGCAGGACTGGTGTTTGCTTCTGGAGCAGGATCAAATGGAAACAGTGCAGGCTGAGGCTGCTACGTGGGGGGCCATGACCCCATGTCCGCTGTCTTACCCTGTTCTAGTGGAAAGTGTGTTGAAAGTGGGTGTGTGCTTTGAAAAAACATCTTTGTGTGAGAGCTTGTGAGCATATTTGCAGACATTCCTGTTTGTATGTGTGCATTATTTGTGTATGCGTGTGTGTTGTTTTATACAGCGTGTGCTATCCCTTCTGCAGTCTGCTTTGGCTTGCTCTAACATCCTGGATGGCTGCCACTTGGAGTGGTACTACAGAGCCACGGACACAAAATGTTTATTTTGACCCTGCAGTACAACCCAAACACGTCAGAGATTGTGCGTATCAAATGTATCTGTATCTGTCAGCCAGGCTGAAGTGTGAAACTAGATTTTGTTTCATTAATGCTGTGATCGCTTGTGTTATCACAGTTACTGTAAACAGACTGAATTATTGCGTATTTATGGTCCATACTGTTAATAATGAAACTCTTATCATTGCTGTAACCTTTATATACTGATCTGTAGTTTGCATGATACCTTGAAATCTTAACAATTGCATGTCATACTGGATCAGTACTTGCTATTGCTCTAGTGAGATTATGAGTTCAATAAGAGTGAATTCGATTTGTTTTTTTGTTTTTTGCAGCTGTATTTGACTTTCTTTTAGTTCAACCCTCACCCTTGACACACCAAAGTCTTATCTATTTGTCTCTCTCTGTCTCGCATGTGTGTACATTATGTCTTTCATGTATCTTTCACCAAAGGAAAAATTACACCCATAGTGTTGTTTAGATGACTCAGAGTGAGGCAGTGTGTTCACTCATTACTGGTACACTATGAAACCAGCCAAGCACTCATTTGGCAAATGTCAGAGCTACTGTGAGAGAAGACTGTATGTTCTACCAAAAAGTGTTTGTGTGTGTGTGTGTGTGTGTGTGTGTGTGTGTGTGTGTGTGTGTGTGTGTGTGTGTGTGTGTGTGTGAAAACAGGGACTGGAATCTCCTGTGCTTGAATATTCTGTATTTCTCACCAGTCTCGGTTTTCTGTCTCTCTGGATTGCTATTAAATCAACTCAGTGCTTCATTTTCTAATTCTGATCTTTTTCACCCCATAAACCCAATTTCACAGATTTTCTCTTCTCATTTGAATGTATCTACTGGGCTTGTTGGGAAATGCTCCAGGGATGCAAATAAAGAAAATGAGTGAGTTAGGTGGCAGGATAGCCAGAGTTTTTAAATCGACTGAAATAGAAATACAGTGCTAGAGTGCTTCTATGTAGTGTGGAGGTGACACACAATACAAAAGTGTGCATTCAATACAATACATCCAGTCCCAAAGCTGCATGCTTTGTCTGTTTCATTACTAGGTACTTCTGACTAACCGCAGTTCCTCTCTTCTCTCTGTCACAGCCGTCATCCCACTGACAGACTCCGAGCACAAGCTTTTAGCCCTACACTTTGCAGTGGACCCAGGAAGAGACTGGGATTGGGGGAGGGACGACAACGACAACACCAAACTGGCCAAGTAAGATCTTTCAATTCCTTCTTTCTATCAGACCTGTGCCTTGCCATGAGGGCTCTGCAGGCTGGCATACTTTGTCACCCAGTGCTTAAAGAGGGAAAACTCTGTTTGTGCTATCCCCTCATGTACGAGATTTTGCTAGGTGAAATCTGGAATTCCAGTAGAGAAACAGGTACATAGCTAAAATCCCTATGATTCTGGAAAAAGCAGCATTTGAGAGATTGTTATGTATTTGTATAAGCCAGTGGTGATTTTTTTCACTACATTAATGTTGTACAAATATTTAAAGTAAACATTTGTTCTGAAATGAAAGCAGTATACTAACTATGTACGTCATCATTTCCTATACTTTTCCCATACTAAGAGCTTCATAAGCTTAATTATTCGGCATATCTTTTGGTTGTATGGGTTAGAATTGCATTACTTCGAACTGGGATAATTTTGAACCAATTGTTCTTTTAGCATTACATTTACATTTTACATTTACGGCATTGAGCAGTCACCCTTATCCAGAGTGACGAGCAACTGAGCAACTGAGGGTTAAGGGCCTTGCTCAGGGGCCCAGCAGTGGTAGCTTGGTGGACCTGTGGTTCGAACCCATGACCCTCCGATCAGTAGCCCAACACCTTAAACGCATTAAAGAGACTAATGAATTAACACTAACTTCTGTATAATCTAAATAAATGGCTTAACTCAAGCAATTCTTTAGGTTTTTCTGAACTGTATATATTGCCTTGAAGCTCCCCTTTCAGAACGAAAGCATTCTTCAGTAATATGTGTGAAAGTGTGATACATTTTCACTACTCTTTCTCTTTTTTCTGTTTTAGTCTTATCCTCTCATTGGAAGCTAAGCTAAACCTCCTGCACAGTTATATGAATGTAACGTGGATTCGAATACCATCAGAGACCAGAGTGCGTAAGAAATTAATCTTTAATGATCACTGACCTAATCTATTTCTAGGGTTGATACATTGAGTTAATAAATTGTGTTTTGATTCACTTCTCTGCCTGATATTGTAGGCTCCCCTTGCACAACCTGAGTCACCCACCGCATCAGCAGGAGAAGATGTGCAATCTCTGGCCGAATCCATGGACTCGGACCGTGAGTCAGTCTGCAGCAATTCCAACCTCAACAATGGCAAGACTAGCAAAGAGAAAGACAAGGACAAGCAGCACAAAGAGAAAGAGAAAGCTCGTGCTGACTCAGTAGCCAACAAGCTGGGCAGCTTTAGCAAGACTCTAGGCATCAAGTTGAAGAAGAACATGGGTGGCCTGGGAGGTCTGGTACACGGCAAAATCAGCAGGTCCACCATAACAAATGGACGTGCTGTGGAGAGCAGTGAACAGAAGCCCAAGAAGAAGGACTCCAAGATGCGCAAAGGGAGCAAAGAGGAGTCTGGCCAATCTACTAGTACATCATCCTCTGAGAAAGCAACCAGTCCATCTCCTACTGACAGAGCATCAGGTACCTCGTCTGGAGAAAGGCAGGCCAGTTCTGCCAAAATCCCAGATGAGCGGACTCTGGACAACTGGAAGTACAGCACAGATGTCAAGCTGAGCCTGAACATCCTTCGTGCAGCCATGCAGGGTGAACGCAAGTTCATTTTTGCTGGTCTGTTGCTGACCAGCCATCGGCATCAGTTCCATGAAGAGATGATAAGCTACTACCTGAGCAGTGCTCAGGAGCGCTTCAGCACTGAGCAGGAACAAAAGCGGAAAGGTGAGGCTGAGAAAAAGCCCCAGACCAATGGCACGCTCAAAAAGCCTGAACAGGAGAGCACATTCCAGAGAGAGCGCTCGGACAGCCCTCCCCCTGAGAGTTGCTCACCTGTTCTGCATCCCAGCCATATCCACACACTAAAGGGGCAGGGGAGGAATAGCCCTACCCTTGCTGCTTCCCCAATTACCATCCCTAATGCCAACCCGCCTTCACTCCCTTGCTCATCCATGTCACCCGTCCCCTTCTCCTCTCCCACTCTAGGTGCTAAGCGACAGGAACCTATCCCTGTATCCGCCCACTATAGCCATACGCCACCCATTCAGAGGCACAGTGTCATCCACCTGAGAGATAGCAACACGCAGTCCTCCAGCTACCAGGACGAGCCCTATAAAATTCCAGTGGGGACACTGAAGACCTGTGCCACGTATCCACAACAGAACCGCTCACTGTCCTCTCAGAGCTATAGTCCAGCACGCATGTCTGGGATTCGCGCCATCCATGGTGGAGATTCTATGCCATATAGCATGGCCGGTGAGCACAAATCCCACACCTACACCAATGGCTTTAATGCAAGCCATATCCGGGACAGTCTGGAGTTTGCAGACGAGGAACTTGCTCCCCACTCCTGGTTCAACCATGATAAATCCAAGATCCGCAGTGGAACCTGCCCCATGTACTGCTTTCAGCAGAAGCGCTGCAAGAGGGAGAATTGCTCCTTTTACGGCAGGCCAGAGACAGAGAACTACTGCTCCTACTGCTACAGAGAGGAGATGAAACGCAGGGAAAGGGAGGGCAAAGGACACCGACCTGGATAGCCCCGCTCATACACACACATAGAGTGTAACACTGATGTGTGTGTGCGATTATAAAGACAGCAGCAACATCATCACCCTCTGCACTATGCGAGTAATAGACAAATACTGGCATACAGTTTTCTAATCTATTTAAGAATGATTTCCTTGTAATCTTGTTACTTTTCTTTCAATAGCAAAATGACACTGCAGTTTACAGCTTTGGCCAGAGATTGTGCTGTCATTTTATTTGTCAGTTTGTCTTTTGTCCAAATTTACATTCTTTTACTTGTTCTAGAGTAAAAGCTCATGTCTGTGCATTTTGCTCAGTCTGTAATATAAAATTTCTAGCACTAGCTAAAAGAGATGTAAAAGCATATGTCAGTGTCCTCTGAGCTCTCCAAAAGCTACTGGGTAACTCATTTGAATGCAATACTTCAATCAAATATCTCAATAGCAAGTAACATCTTTCTGCTTTGGAAATAATTCAAATGGGAGGGGAGGAACCACTGATAAGCAGAAGGAAGTTTTTTAAAAAGCAATAAGTTTGGTAATGAGCGCAGTCCCTCCCTTTTTATCTATGCATTCTTAATGTCAGCCATAGTGTATTGTCTTTGTGTAGAAATGAGTGTGATTTTATCTGCCTGGATGTAAGACGATTGTACTGAAATTTCATTTGTGGCAAATCAAAGTGTGCTGCATGGTCTGTAACATGCTTTTGATTGTGCAGCACATGACTGGACCTTGTGTACATTGGTTTGCATTCCATTGAAACTCTCCTTGATACCATCTGATGCAGCACAGCGCCATTTATTCCTATCTTTGTTTTGCAATATATCACATTCTTGATAGCAAATGGCTTCTGTAAAATAAACTACTACTCATGGCAAATTTATACAATGCAAGAGAAAAAAAATAATGGAATACAAACCTTTATACACCTTAATAATGTAGTGGACTAAACATGAAATCAAATGGAACTCTGTGATGTCTGTCAATGTTGGTTACACCTTGGTGTGTTGTAGGTAATGGCTGTTTCTCATCGTTTGTTCTGCATACCACAAGCACACACACACACACACACACACACCAGTCTATCAACAGACCCACCTGCGTTTGTCCTAAAACTCTGTGCCAAAAACCTTCTCCTATATTTGAAATTCTCAGGTATTGTGTTAAATGTGTTTAGTAGTATAATCCCCAAATCGAATCACTAAATTCAAAACTGAAAAATCACTTTCAGCACTTTCCGAATAAAGTTTGATTTAAAATGTAATCAACAAGTAGGGTTGGCTCGTGACCATAGATATTGTTGGGGCAGGACAACATTAATTACTACATCTTAACAATTTCAAACTAAATTTGCCTAAAAACTGCTAACTAGAGATGTTTCAAAATAACCCATAGATAGTCAAGAGCTGACAAGACATGAACAAGCTTGAACAAACTCAGTCTGGAGTTTACTGTTTGCTATTAATTGTTCTCAAATACAGATTAAAAGTCTAGCTAGTTCTATATTATATAGGTAGCCTGAAACTGAAAAAACAAACAAACTGTAGAATAATTTTCTAATCCATTCATTGATCAGAGAAAGGACTATAAGATAGCAGTGTTCATTTTAATAACCTATGTTCAAATGTTTTTATTTATTTATTTAATTCAGTTTGAAACAATTTGTGTAGTCTCTGTCTCCATTTTCACAGTGTGAGAAAAACACGGATCTGTCCTGTCTGCTGATTTTTCAGTCATAAACAATGCATTCATAGATCAAGCATGGGGCAGAGTGATTGCTGCCCCAGTGGGTCTCAGTTTGCACCAGCTCACCGCTGTATGCAATAATAACTCTATGGATCAAAATGGAGCACTGAACACACTGCTTCAAATTCCCATCATATTTAAAAAAGGCAAGTAATTTAATGGAATATTAGCGTTTATCTGTCAAAAAACCTTTTTTTTTCCTTTAAAATCGTTGGTCACTCTAAACAGGTCATTAATAATGCAAGATTAACATCAGTTGCAACAGATAGATTTGGCTGGGCTCTGCTCCACTTGCCCCTATGGATGAGCTGCTACTCTTAACAAGACATAATAGCAAAGGTGTTATGTACGTTATATGTTATGGCAAATAGCCACACCATAGCAGATATCTCGTAATTCTAAAACTAGCTTTGCATACTAGGAAGGCCTTGATTCCTCTGCCATTTAAAACACCAGAAGGCCTGACAGTATTGTTATTGCTAACCCCTGTGTGAGCATGGGCAAAGCAAAGTCCTCCGCTAGTGCTTCTCTGCTTTCAGGAGAGGGACAAATGTGAGAGCATTACTCACTGCTTTCTGGTCTGGTGTGTGTTCCGATACTGAATAACCCTGCACAGTCTAACGCTTGGTGTGTCTGTTTTCTTGCTCCTTCCTTCTATGCGTCCTCCTCTTCTTCCTTTCTGTGTGACCGATTCATGGACTTGCACCGTCTTATAATTGTAAAATATGATTTTATATTCATTTGACAGTTTTACACTAAATTATTAATTTGCACATTAGGTACTGATGTAAATAGTAGGAAGAAACAAGAAAAGAACAAAACAAGATTAGTTTGTTGTTAACACTGTTGTCTGTGCCTTCTTTTTATTGTATGCAAGTATGGCAGAATGTGTGGGTGTTGATGTGTATGTTTTCCTATGTGAATGTGCGTGTCATTATCCTCTGTGTCCTGTAATTTGAGCTATGACGAGCTGTGGTTTCAGTCAATATAAGAGCCCGGATTAGACTGTCTGCTTGCTCACATAATTGATCACATGGTGCTAAAATAGACCATAGCAGTATACACCCTATGCATTTTGACCCATAATTCTGCAGTCTTTCAGTTCAAGTATGACAGCTACAGATAGAAAATGATTCTCAGCAGCTGTCTTACAGGTCACCTGTCTAACAACTGCCCTGTGGCTCAGCGGCTGACAATAAACTCTTTTCTCCATGTTACTCTGTGCACATAAACCCACATTTCATACATGAATATAGAAGACGTGGATGGTTTGGAATTTAAGACCCAAAGCTGCATTGTACATTACAGTATAGTATCTTTGTTCTGAAATGCACCCTTGCTGTTTGCATGAGGGCCTTCCCTTGGAAACTTGGGTTTTATTGCTTGTTACATATGCTAATATTCTAACTCAGAATTTAGTAGAAGAACCAGAATAACAGGATCTTATTTCACTCATGTTTCCAAACTCAAACATTTGTTTATGAGCAAAGATATTTTGGTGTCTTTACATAAAATAGTGTTTCATAATGTTAAAAAATACAATGCCCACATCTGACTGTACAGACACAGAAACATTAATCATTGCTTGTGGTTTCATGGAAATGCTACTACAGTGTTTTACCTTAAGGTTCAAGAGATACAGAAAAATTCTCAGCCATTATTGACATAATCGGCTTAAGACTGAACGACCTCTTCACCTCTTACTCATTAAGAGTTTTGTAAGGGTTTTAAGTGGCCGGTCTTCACCCATACTTCCACCCGTATAGACACGACCCGGGTTTCTACAGCAGTGAAGACACCTATGATGAGAGATGGAGGCTACCTCGAGTGTGTGCTTGAAAGAGTGATCATGACTTAAGCACTAAAGACTTGATAGTATGTAACCACTACTTGAAATTATGTTCTAAACTGATACAGATACAGATACAAATAGGCAGTGCACTATGTTATCTGTTTGAGAATAGAGGTGTGCGATCTGGGTGTATGAAAACTTGTAGGGTTGATTTAGCAGTGAAATTAAGCATGTGGGGGAAAAGAAAGCACATTCAGTAACATTAATTATGTTTTTACAGTTACAGTTTATGGTGCTCATTTATTCATCCTTAGTAACTACCTGATCAGGGTTTTGGTAAACAGGGTACTGGATTTATTTTGGGAAAGCCAAAAAAACTGGGAGAAAATATAATTTCATATCATAGCCAGGAACAACAAAAAACTAAATAACCAACCAACCAAAAAAAAAATACAAACAGATACAGACATTGCATTATACATTTAATATATACCTGCAAAGACTTTTTTTATTAGTGCTAATGCATTGGCTAATTAGAATAGTGACTTATTTTAATCTCCCTTTGTATCTTTATCAGACATTTGATTCGACATTTTTATTTTAGCATTTCGGTTCTAGGTAAGGTTTAAAGTTGTGGGAATGGAACTATTATTTTCATGGCACCTTATATACAGCCTACCTCTTGTGTGCCCTATGAGTTGACATGGAGTTCCCAATACAGTCACCCTTAATAGTGCAGTTTGAAATGTTTAAATTAAACAATACAAACAATAAAACATGGAATAATTATATAATTTAAGAGACAGGAACAAAATAGTGATTTGCAATATAAAATTCAAAATTTTATTTCTGGCTTCAGTTCAAAATTTTCTGACTCTGAGTTAACATCAGGTAAAACTTTAACAGGTGGGGTGGGGTCAGTGTTTTCAATGCAATTACAATTTGCCTTGTATATAGCATGAAGTTTAAAACTGACAAAAAATCTACTTTAATTTCATGTGGCACTTTCTTTCTCACATCTGTCTGCTATATGCTTTGGCTCATGACAATATCAGTATAAATTTTGTTTGACATTAGGCCATGACTAAGTTCATATAAATGTGAATTGAATGGGAATGAAAGAAATCAGGGAAGGATAAGGTCATCATTTGCATGCCATAAGACCCTTTGTGTTTGTGAGAGAGTGTGCGTGTCTCCTTGGGTAAAGTGGCCAGTGTTATAGGAGTGAGTATGTCTCTAGTGCATTGTTAGAGAAAGAAACAGAGAGTGGGAGACAGTCTGGGGGAGGCATGCTACCAATGTGTGCGTAGTGTGAACGTTATTGCCAGATCTCGTGACTGGGTTGTGGCTTTAATGAGCTGTGCTGGTTTGTGCACTGCACAGATTGAGCTCCATTGTACACAGCTCATACCACACTGAGCTGGGTCAGGGGGATAGAGTCAGGTCACGCTTTCCACTACAAAAAACAAAAGTCTCTGTTCATTGAGGAACTAGTGTGTTTCTGACACACTGTTTTCACATAACGTTTTAACATAAAGCCCTCATTTAACATTTGTTTACGGGTGTTGTATGGGTGGGTATAAAAGTTGACTCAAATTTGAAAAGAAGTTAACTTTTGAAATCAGTATTGGCTAAACTGTGAGAGATCAAATGAGCTGCAAAAACAGACTGTGTGAGTGAACCTGCTGACACTGAAGAGGCCACGTGGAAGAAGAGAGAAGAGACACAGTGGAAACAGCTAAACACTTTCTGCTGGCGTGTGTGTGGTTTATGTGTGTTTTTGTGTGAGGGAGAGAGGAAGGATGGAAGGAGGGAGTTTTCATGCATACCCTCCCTTTGTATTTTTTCAAATTTATGAGAGACAGAGACACTAGCAGTAGACACAACACATAACACACACTTGATAGGAATGACAATGAAGCACAGTGCGAGATCTCTTGCCACTTGTACTGGAATAATTTCTCTATGAGTGCTTATCAAAAACACTAATTATCATCTTTGCTTTCATGTCAGTTGCAGGCACATCTGTCTCCGCTCTCACGTAACAAGACAAAAAAGGAGGAATTTAAATACCTCTGATAAATATTGATGCTTATCTGGCGCCCAGCTCTTCTTTAAAGCTTACAGAATGAAACATGAGTCCTTGGTGTTATTTCAAATGGAATTCAGTGCAGCATGTTTCAACATACATCATCTTTCTCTTGCTTTCTTACTGGGTTTTTGAAAGCTTTTCAAAGTCTGCGTTAAAATTGTGATCTGCTCTTATAGAAGTTTTGAAAACTTCTTTTTAAATTTCTTCAATTTATTTCTTAATTTTTTTTGAAAAAGCAGTGCATTGTAAGATATTTGGAAGTTATAATTCTTGGTATGTGGACCCATAGAGAGAACAAGGAAGTGAAAAGAAAGAAAGAAAGAAAGAAAGAAAGAAAGAAAGAAAGAAAGAAAGAAAGAAAGAAAGAAATGGAATGGAATGAGAAATTTTAATGAGGCTTTTTGAATTTCATAAAGACGTCTTTCTTGCTCTCTCATCATTTCCAGTATGTGGAAGTGTGTGTGTGTGTGTGTGTGTGTGTGTGTGTGTGTGTGTGTGTGTGTGTGTGTGTGTGTGTGTGTGTGTGTGTGTGTGTGTGTGTGCGCCAATGCCAGCCGGTGTCGCGCCCACACAGATCGAGAGAGAGAGAGGGAGGAAGCACAGAGAGGTCACACTACAGCAACACCCACTGCAGGACACCCACACACAGTCTGAACTCAAAGTCTGTCTGCCTGGTTGCCTCTCAGTGCTCTGGGCACCACCAGCCTACCACCACCCACTCTATGTCTCTCAATTGCTCTATCTCTCACTCTCTGATACACACACATGCACTTCCACACTCCCAGACTGCCCACTCTTTCCTCTTTATTTCATCTCACAGGCTATAAATTCATCAGTACTGACAGAGGCCTCTCTTAGCCATGACACCAGATATGCCAGACAACCCTGAAGATGAATAAAACATTTATATGTCTATTTGTTATCCATTTTGTGCTAATTAGCTGCAGTTCATCAGTTCATACCATTTACAGGATGTGGTACAATAAGAAGGAATAAAGCAGGAAAATTGTCCTTATCTCCTTACCCAAAAACAAACGCACACATATACACACATCCCTCCACCCACTTAGTTGTGCTTAGTAAAGGAACACCATGTTCTGGGTTTATAAAGCTGTCCTCACATGGCCCCTCCTGCTGGTGTGTACTCATTCACAGTAGAAGAGATATTGCAGAGCGTGAGAGTTCACGGTTTGTGTTCTGATATAATCAACAGTCTGCTGTTTTTTTTTGCCAGAATTTTGCATTCTATGAAGCACAAGGTCAAACAATATCATTATCACTAATGCGAGCATTTTATTTTACTAGGGAGTACATAACTAGTACTTAGTTGCTGTTACTGATATAATATTAGCTGATTATTAACTTATATGGAGCAACAGTGAATTCATAAAACCACAGATTGTTAGTAAAACAAGGTACAAAGTAGTTACTTAGTATGAATTACTTTATAATTACCACATACTAACCAATTAAATACTACATCGATCATGTAAATTTGGATAGAAATATTAGGGACAAGGGGGGGCATGGTGGCTTAGTGGTTAGCACTTTCGGTTCACACCTCCAGGGTCGGGGTTCGATTCCCGCTTCCACCTTGTGTGTGTGGAGTTTGCATGTTCTCCCCGTGCCTTGGGCGTTTCCTCCGGGTACTCCGGGTTTTTCCCCTGGTCCAAAGACATGCATGGTAGGTTGATTGGCATCTCTGGAAAATTGTCCGTAGTGTGTGACTGCATGAGTGTTTGAGAGTATGTGTGCCCTGCGATGGGTTGGCACTCCGTCCAGGGTGTATCCTGCCTCGATGCCCGATGACACTTGAGATAGGCACAGGCTCCCCGTGACCCGAGTAGTTCGGATAAGCGGTAGAAAATGAATGAATGAATATTAGGGACATGGCCCCAACAAATTCAGGGGTGTGTAGAATTATCTAGTGAAAGTAATTAGTGAGTTTAAAATGGTGTTATTTGAAAAATATATACACTGATGATCCTTTCATTTGTTCACCTTTCCAGATGTTGAAGAATCATGAGGCCGCATAGGCCATATAGCTCCACTGCCCCATTTAGCTCTATAAATTAAGGCAAGTGGTTAAAGATGGGATTAATCACTAACAGAGCCCCATTGGGCCAGACACCACTCTGCCCCATTCTCACTATATGAACAGATTTATTGTTTTGTGGATGAGGAAGCTGCAAACTGGATTAAAGGGATGCTGGTGGTTTTGTTGTTGTTGTTGTTGTTGTTTTTAGCCAAATTGGGAACAGTAAAAACAACTCAACGGTTGCAGAATTCTTGTTTATAGTAAATAATAAGAATTAATTTGAATAAATAAATCTTTAATAAGTCTAATTGCAGAACTGTATGTCTAATACAACTCAAATCAACCTCTAGACTGCATGTTTTTGTTTCTCAACTGCAAATTAGGTGATTACATAGTAGCCTAGTGTAAAAGTCTCATGGCCTAATTTTGGGATAATTTGGTTTGAAGCTATGATTATTGCTGGCCATCACCACTCCAAAGTCTAGGGTCACAATGTGTTGCTGTTAAATATTGAAATGATCATAACATCATGTACAACATGATATTGTACAATCATTAACACTACCAATGTTAAATATGTAAGCAAGTGAAAAAAGGAGCCCAAACCAATGAATAGGCACATTCAAGTATGCTTTAATCAGGATTGGAAAACAATTCTAAAATATAAATAGTTTACCTAATGTATTTCCTAATGATTGGCTCCACAGAGTGAGCTTCAAGAGACCTTACAACTCTGACTCAACTGACAAAAATGCTTTACTGCTTTAGGAGCTCAGTAAGATATCAAGTGGATGAAACTAATAAGTAAGGGTGTTAAATAAATGCAAAAAAAAGGCAATAGTTGTAAATAATCTTGAGTATTGCAGCAAAGCCAAGTCAAGAAGCTTTTATTGCCATTTCAACCATATATATAGCTGACGCTGAACATAGTAAAATAAAAAAGCCCATGGTGCTACACAGAACAACATAGAGCTACATAAAACAACACAGAGCTAAGGGCTTAGTCCTAGCCATATAAAGTGCATTGTGTGCATCCTAGTGAAAACAGTTCAATTATGTACAAATATATGCTGATAAGATTGATAATAAAATGTTAACCAATATGTTGCAAATGTTTCTATATAATTTTTCTTAGTCCACTGTTTAAAAATTGCCATCCAAATTGCCATCAATTATAAATAGTAATAGCTATTAACCTCAAGCTTTTATGTCTTCCCTTGAACACCTTTTATACAGCAACAAGACTTTGTCTTACCATAATTATGCAATAAATTGTTGATTGCAGGCTGGCGGCATATAGTTTTTCAGAGAGAAGGGGGTGAGGAACCCGAGGCTTCCAGTGTACGCATCATAATAACAGTGTCAGAGGTGGAAAGACAGTAAAAGAAATTCACAAGCTGTAATCTGAGCTGGGTTCGCCTGCCACACACAGCTCCTGCTTTGTAATTAGGCTTAAGTGCGAGGAAGATATTAACTGATGTAGCATTAACACCGAAACACACACACACACACACACACACACACACACACACACACACACACACACACACACACACACACATATGCACATGATTCCACAGACACCATCTACCAAAAATCCAGCCCACCACCCCCACCTCTCCTTCCCCAACCACACACACCCAGCTCTCTGGCAGGACCATGGCATGGACAGACAGAGAGACAGGAGGTGGGCAGACTGAGCAGAGAACACACCAACCTTCTCTCTGAATATTTTTAGCACGTTCTCCCTTCCTGTTCATCTCCAAAGTGATGAAGACTAACAGAACAAGGATGAAACAGTTGGTGGGTGGCTGTGTGTGTGTGTGTGTGTGTGTGTGTGTGTGTGTGTGTGTGTGTGTGTGTGTGTGTGTGTGTGTGTGTGTGTGTCTTTGGTGCTGTTTTTCTTATATAACCATGATATAGGATATTACTAAGATGGCTGCTTTATTCTATCTCAAGTTTTATACTTCAAGGGAAATTTTTCAACTTGCACACATAATGTTATAACCCACACATGCGACTCAATGCAAAAGCACAGTCAGCTCAGTGAGTTGTGTCCAGGTTGCTATACTCAGTTCAGCAAATGATTTATTGAGAAAACGTTTTCACATCACTTACAGTTAATATTTGCATGGGTGCAGTCACACAGGAACAAGGTGCACTTCCTGTATGCATGCAACCCCAGTCAGCAGGGCCCAGACTTTCCCACAACTGACATCACTAGAGGTGTTCACTTATTTTCCGCTTTCACTGATGCTCTGAATTCATTAACTGAAGTAAAACTGAAGAAAAATAAGAAGAGCAAAGAAAGTAAATGTGAACCCACCAGAAGGCACCGTTAGTTTAGGTGATTAAAATGGTGATACTGTGTTCATTTGGAAGATTTTTACAAGGCCATAGTGTTTTTAATTGTGTGTTGCACAAATGACAGTAAGAATTAATAATATCATCATTCTAGACACCATCTGTTGAGAAAAAAACAAGAATTCATGATAATAAATAACTCACACTTTTCACCACGATAAAGCTGATTATTTCGGCATTTATTTTCAAATGTAACTTCACTATTTCATGCATACAAGTTGACACATACATCATTTGACAAATTCTTGTTAATTCTCATATTTGCATAGGACAGAGTCACAATATATTGTCTAGAATGTAAAAAATAATGTCATAAAAAGATACAGCAGAGCAACCATGACCAGCAACATTAAGAGTTGGTATAATCCGTGGAACTGTACAACTGTAATACTTCACTGTAGTGATTTGGTTGATTAGGAAACAAAAAAGAAGAAAAAGAAACAAATGGTGATGAATGGCAGGTTTTGAGTGAGGTCATGAAGGGAGGAACTGGCCATAGTTGAAATATGAGTTATTTTGTACAAAGCGCTTTATAGCTGCGCTGTAGTCACAGGAACAGGCATTGCATGGTGATAGAAAATAAAGACTAATGCATATATCAGGAAGGCAAGCCAAGTATACACATAAAGCCTAGAGGAAAGGTTGAAGCATCTATCACTTCCCAGAAAATCTTTATACATCTTCTTTTGTTCATTTAATGATTTGAGCTTTATGGGCAGTACAAATTAATGTGCATCATTGGTATGTAAAATAACTAATTAGTTGGGGCCATTGAATATCATTAATCAACATCACTAATATCTATAAATTTCGGGTATCCCTTGCTAATAAATCCTCTCACATAGAGAGAATAAGATGAGAAGCCATGAAGAAATGTGTCAGGTATTGGGGCTCATAGAAGTTTGCGGAGTGCACATCATGAAAAAGTGGAAGAAGGGACGGCCGGTTCAGAGTTTGAGCCTCAAATTTGATCCAGTCATGTGTGCTCATTTACAGCTGCTACAACAGCAGCCTTGTCCTTGCTGACACCACTGGATGTTGCAAGCAACTAAAAGACTAGCTGTGTGTTTGAGTCTAAACATGCAGATTAACAGAAGATCAAACTGAAACAAATGACCACATGCTTTAAAATCATCAGTCAATACAAGTGACCAAGAATAAGAGCATGACTGTATTGTACAAGCCTTCATATACAATGAAAATAGACAGTTAATTTCCCCATATTTAAAATATTTTGAGGCATTAATGTTTTTCCCCTAGTAAACATTTTATGTGGAGGATGTTTCCAGTAATTTATAAACTGTGCTCACACTTGTGTCATTGATGTCAGAGGGGTTTCTCTTCTTCCAAGCCACACAATTACTCAATGGCATTTACGCCGCCAATCACAGGTTCTTTGGAGAAAAACTAACCTGCACAAGAACAGTGCAATTCTATTGTACTTATGGACACACTTCATTGTAAGGGTTAGTCTGATTGAAGAACCCATAAGCAATAATAATGGGCAAACAACAGTCTACACAAGTCTTCACAAACATGTTACCAGGACAATTAACACGAGCCATTCGTTTTACCATGGCTTTGTTCATTACTCAAAGGGTCTATTTTGTTTCCTGAAGTTCCTGGCAGACACATTTGGGAATAACCCAGAGTCATATGAATCGAAGGATAAATATTTTTTTCCTTTCAGCTGAAAAAGCTCTAATGTGCTTTGTGAAATGGAAGCCTGAATTCCAGCTAACGCAAATGCAAACATCTCCACATTCATCCACTATAGAAGTCTTTGGTGACAACCCAGTGAGGCTCTAATTACAGGAACCCAGTGCTGAACTTCAATTAATTGTACAGTGTGGGTTCATTTGCTTGATGGCTCAAGTGGCAGGTGCTTTGTACCACTTTGGCCCATGTTCCATGCAACAGTTCCATGGGCCTAACCCCTGATTTGCATGTCTGTCTTTCACCTATCGTGGGAATGGCTACAAAATAATATGCACACCTGCATTTACACAAGCAAGCAGGCTTGCAAAATCCCTTTTATGAGAGACTCAGGCTTTACTGCTTATCCTGTCCCAACATGAATGGTTGTATGTCTATTTTGTCCAGTAGGCACCATCAAATATACGTAGTACAAGCGCATTGTCAAAACAGCAGAAAAAAGTATGCAATGTTAAGAAAAGTACCCAAATTAACTAGTCACAAATGTAATTCAGTAAAATACATCACAGTCCGAAACAGAACATAAAATAAATACATAAAAGTAATGTAGATTCTATGCATTGGTTTGATATAAGCATCACATTTACAGCAAATGAAATTGCAATCCTTTGGAATGGTTGGGTTTTCTCTTCTGATTAATATAACAATAATCACATCCAAGAGTTTAGGATATTTAACCATGTAGGTTATAAGTTGTACAGCATAAGACAAATTAAGAAAGCAATATAATCAGACAAAAAACAACATAAAGCTACATTAATGTCACACCAAAAGGAAAAAAGATCTAAACTTAAAAATACTTGGGTATCTAATGCACATCATTCAGTCCTGTACACATACTTAAAAACACATCACTCATAGAAAACTGTACAAGGTTATTTAGTTAATGTCACCGATTATGGAATACACATTAATTTTCTAAGGGTTTCTCCTGGAATTGCTACTTTAATGCCTTTGGCACTTATTATCAAAGCTAATGTGCTATTTAAAAATATTAGTTTCTTAAAATCAAAATCTACTAAAATTGATTAGTATAATTCTGGCAACAGATAGAAAATAAATTATGCTTATTTGGGGGAATTTGTATATTTAAATATGATTCATGATTAACATTAAAGAAATTAATAAAACGTTTATTTTTTTCAACTTTATCGTCTGAATGAAGGAGTATTAATAAATTAGGTAATGTTGACATGATAGTTGGCCCATTATTATTTTAGTTATACCATTCTAATAACAAAATACTTCATACTTCATAACCTTCTGAGTTGCTTTGTAAAGTACAAGTTTGAGTAAGACTATAACCAAGGAGAGAATAATAAAATGTAACAACAATAATAATAGCATGGGACTACACTACCTATTCACAATGCTATGGTCTCTATGGTTATGTATTATTTGTAAATGAAGCTAATTATATCAATCGTGTGCAAGGCATTAAAGAAGGAAAGATTAGCCTTAGAAAAGTTATTTTCACCCCTTTATCCCACTTCTTTCCACAACATTTATAGGGAAAAAAATTCAGTGTCTCTGCATAAAGAGGGAAATCTGGGGGTTTGTCTTGCTCAAGGCTTATAAAAACTGACATTACAACATAAAACAAAAACAAAAAAAAAAACTGAATATGTTTTCATTCAGAAAGTGGAAATAATAATAATAATAATAATAATAATAATAATAATAATAATAATAATAATAATAATAATAATAATAATACAAACACAGAAATGTAGATTACAAATAAACAAAGCCAGGTGAATACATCTATGAGCTATAATCACACGTAAAGTTGAATTGTAAGCTAAAGACAGAGCAAGTACAGTTTTACCCTAGACATGCCACAATCTATTTTCAATGGTCTTGTTTCCGATTCAAGTCATTTCAGTACAGTGAATATATGGAGAAAAAAAAAGCATGTTTTTCAATGTCTCATATTGACCTGTTACAGACGGCTAAAGCGGATGCCAGAGACTGGAAACATTTTCTCATTTTGTTAGATCTCACCAGTACCCAAGATAGTGAGACCAATTTAAAGACCAGTCACAGCCATGGATTCATACATATTTGAACATGCTACTGGAATCAGACAGAGGAGAGTTTAGAGACAGAGGAGAAGTCACCGTGTTCTCAGACTAACAGTGAAGAGAACACAGAAATGACCTTCAGCACTTCCAATACACTGCAACAAACAGCTCTGTGGTGGTATGAGTAGAAGCTTATGGTCAGCATATGTACGCAATATGAAAGGAAAGGTGTTGTTATCTGCTCTTTGGGGTTGCTTGATGACAGGTGAGCCTAGAGGGCATTAAGCTAATTAGTACTTACTAAATTAGTGCTCCAGTGTTAGCTATAACAGTGGAATTGGTTGACATTTTGACTCAAACACCTCTTGAATCTGTTTAAAATGATCTAATAGTGAGAATTCATAATGTGTGGTCTCACTGCAGAAGTAATGTATGCGTGATGCTGTTGCATTTTGTTACGAGTATTTTCTTGAGAGAGAGAGAGAGAGAGAGAGAGAGAGAGAGAGAGAGAGAGAGAGAGAGAGAGAGAGAGAGAGAGCGCGCTTTGATTATGTGTGCTGTTTTGAAAGACTCTGGCTGCGAGGCCCTGGGGGAAGGGAAGGAAGGGAGGGGAAGGGAAGGGAAGGGAGGAGAAAGACAGCAGAGGGAATGTGAAGAGGGGGACAAGGCCTGGTATTCACAGGCCTTCACCTGCTCCTGCAGTCCAGGGAAACCACATCCCCAGCTGGGAAGAGCCATAGTGCCCTAGTCGCATCTCCCTCTGTGAGGTGATAAGAGTCAATGGGAATAAGCATGTGCATGATAAGTAAGACAAGGATAACAGAGTATGTGAAAGTGTGAAGCGAGAGTATATGCATCCGTGTGTAAGTGAAGGTGTGTGTGTGTGTGTGAGAGAGAGAGAGAGAGAGAGAGAGAGAGAGAGAGAGAGAGAGAGAGAGAGAGAGAGAGAGAGAGGCAAGTGCCAAAATAGTTTAGACAGTGGTGCCTCTATGCATGGCAGGTTTTGTAAGCTTCTGGCCTGAGCTGATGAGGCATAACTGTGAGGAATGGCTTTTAGAAACATAAGTCCGCTTTCTCACATAGGTACTTCATCTTCCCAAGCTTCAGCAAGCAAAGGACGGTAAACTGCTGTTTGCTTAAATGATATGTATTTGTTACTGCATGGATTTGGTAGCAACAGTATTTCATGAGTCTAATGCCCCCTGTTCAATGAGGATCAAGTTTGAAAGCAGCTGCTGTAATGGTATATTGAGGTAATGTGTTTAGCAGCAACACTGATTGTTTCGATCAGTGTCTCTGCGACAGTAAAGAAGTCTGTGTAGAGGTCCGGAACTTAAAAAAGTCTGTAGAGTCTTACAGCTGTGCTGTCTTGTCTTATCAGTTTATTCTGATCTATACAACTGTCTTTAAGGCAGCCTTTCAAAGAAAAGAGAAAGATGTGTCTGAGTAAAGTCTGGAAGGTCTTAGTATTGGAAAAAACAGTAAATTTATCATTCTTTTCTTCTCCAAGGATATAGAACTCCAGATCAGAACAGGATATGCTTGAAATTTTAATTGTTACCATAAGCATTCTCTCTGTTCACAATGCCTTAACTACTTGCTTTCTTCTTAAATCCAGTGTCCTGAAATTTTGATGGCATCCAATCAAATGAGATCCACAACCCTGCGCCATTTGCAAAACACTGATAGATGATGGGATGCTCCTTCTTCCATTAGCGCTTAGCGGGTGGGCAGGAAGAGAGGCAGCATGCATGGGAGTGGAGGTCTGCGTTCCAGAGGGGAGGCAGAGGGGAAAGCTGACTGGCTGTCTCTTCTGCTGAACTGTTCAGCTTATGATAAAGCCCATGTCTTTATCTGGCTCCCTTGGGGTCAGCACTTTTCTTTCCTGCCTTGTCCAGAGTGCTGCTTTTGTTCTTTAGGCAAGCTTCAATCTCCCATTACTGCCCCAGCAACCCAGCCCAGTTTCCAGCTTACTCCTCTCTACAGACCTGCAGGCTTCTAGGCTACATTTAGTCTGCCAGAGTAAAGACCCTGGGGAAACCCTTCAGCACTTCATCCATCCTCTCACTGTCTGCCTTGTTCTAGGAGGAGTGAGAGAGGCATGCTGAAGATATTGCCATTGCAGTGACTCTCCCACATGCTATGAACAGCCTACTTTTGAACATAGCCGTTTCCTAAGCGGCAGGTGGCAGTGAGTGAGGTGGGTAAGGTCACGCAGCCGAGGCATCTGTTGTTACCTGAGACTGCCAATGTATCTCCCTTCCCCCAGCTCTGGATATCACTGGCAGAAAAGCTTTCCTATTCTCACCTTTACACCTTCTAGTCTTTGGTGGTTTATTCTTGTGTGCTTTTCTTTTTACTCTCTTTTCCTTAAAAAAAATCAACAAAAAAAAAAGACAAAACAAACAAACATACAAAAAAAAAGGAATCCAGGTCCCTTGCTTTGTGTGTTAAACCTGTACTATTGTGGAAAAACCTGAAGCTGATGCATGTGCAGTCTTTATGATGCAGTGCTGCTGCTTTGAAACTTTATCCTCCACATTTTGGGGATTTGGTTCAGTCCTGTAAGGAGAGCAGTGGGATTTAGTCTCCTCATTGGGAAGGTGGTGCATGTAATGACAGTTTTATCACCTACATTGACTCAATGTAGAGATTTTCATGAGCTCTGTTCACACTACAAGCTTAATGCTTTAAATCTTGATTTTTCACCTTGTTTATAAGAGAGCTACGTCTGTCCATACTGTGTGAACAAAGCTCTGCCCTGAAATGTGGCACATGCACATAATTATGAAATCAATAACATCATGAGGACAATCCACCATAATTGAGCCACAAAGGTATATATGCATGTGCAGTAAAGTGTGATGTAAAAAAAATTAATAAATAAAATAAAATAAAAAAGATTAGAATCTGACTCACTGTTGTTTGACCACACACACATACACACATGCACACACACATGGATTACATACAATAGTGGCTTAAATCTGATTTAAAATAATTTTTCCTCTTCATGCAGATTTGAACAAGTCAGATCTAGACCAAGAAAATGGGATTTATGCCACTACAACATATAACATTGCCTGTATGATGAGGACCTATCCAGAAAAACCCTCTGTTTTGTGGGAAAAAGAGTCTTAGAGATAGCAATGTTAAAAACAAAAAGAATTACTTCCAGTCAAAATACACAATGACTTCTACTCCATTGTAGACCCAAAGCTGGGGTACCACGTCTTACAGCCAGATCAGATATTGAGATTTTATGACTGTTAAATCTAGTACTAGTTTCAAATGATGTGAAAACCAATAAAAAAAAGACAAAAGGAAGAGTGCATTTTTTTGTGTTGTGTGTAAGGCTGTTTTTTGTATGTTTTCTCTTCATGTTCATTCTTTCAAGCTAACAAGGCCATCCCTGAGCAGGGCAAAAAATTCAACCCTTGTTGAATTTCAGAGTAAAGTGATGCTTGTATTGTGCAGTCAGTGTGAATATTAAAGGAGAGAGAGAGAAAGAAAAACAACTGTCTAGAGTCCTGAGGTGTGTGTGTGCGCCACTCCCCCAACCCGTCATAAATAAAAAGAGAGAACAAAAAAATTAAACCTGTTAATTGTGTCTAAATTTTTGTTCACTTGAACAGATTTGATCAAAAGGGGAGCAACAAAAATACAATGGAAACTGGCTGTGGCCAGAGGCTATAAAAAATACAGACATATGTTACATCATGTAAATATTGCCATCTGGAAAAGGCATTTTTCTTCTCTGTTTTCTACTTTTCTCTTTTATGAAGTTGGTGAGAAAACAATTGCACTACAGGAAGCAGTTATGTACAGTAGAGTACACCACAGCAAGCAAAAGGGTTAGCAAAGAGAGGTGGTGGCTAACAAGTGTGCAACATCACTACTTTTGACAGAAAAAAGTTGAGTTAAAAAAACAGCAATGAGCTGCAGGGGGCAGAGGGCAGAAAGTGCAGGTGGGTTTAAGGCGAGTTGGCTGGGCTGAGTGTGGGGCTGAGTGTGGGGCTGGAGGCATCCGAGCGGCTGTAGTCGCTCAGCGATCCGGGCCGTGTGCTGCTCGCTACGTTCAACGGGCCGCTGCCTCCTTGCTGCCTCTTCAGCATGGCTGGCTGAAAGTCGGAGTGGCGGCGAGCATGCTTCATCAGGTGGTCGCTCCGCATGAAGCGCTTGTCACACAGTGGGCAGCCGAACTTCTTTTCTCCTGTATGTGTGCGGTAATGGCGTGCCAACTCATCCGAGCGAGCAAATTTCTTACTGCAGTCGGGCCAGGTGCACGGGAAGGGTCGTTCTCCTGCATCACACACAAACACACGCAGCTGTCAGTATTTACTCAACACCAACAGAGAACTATAACTAGTGTATTTGCAAAACACTAATAATAATATATAGATTAAATACCAAAGTATTCACAACAAAATTTTATTCAGAAAGAGAAACAAATGTTAGATAGAAACAGAAAAACAAACAGGTTTATGATGAAAAGTGATTTGAACCAATTTGGGCCTGATTTTCTTTTGACAGTTTTCTGAATCCAATACAAGGGTTCTAAGGAGGCTACAAGTCATCAACACATACACTACTAACAGCAGGGAAATCTGTGCCAGCTGATGTTACCCTAGCAGTTTTTCCTACCCTTATGTAGACAAAGGGTTCTTTTAGAAACATCCAAATCCAGCTATGCCCCTTTGTATCCCGTATGGCCCCCATTAAACTACTGCAGACATCCTGTTTTAGTAAAACTTGCCTATTTGTGTCAAGTTCATTTTTCACTACCTGAATCCATACAAGCATCTAACAGAAGTGGCCACTGTTTCTGTTACAGTGGTTTAAGTTCAGAACTGGCTATTAGATGAAGTGTTTTGGGCCAGATATATGCAGCCATTTTGTGAAGTTCAGTTTCCTCTCAGCCCAAAGTGAAGCTGTCTAGCTCCAACTATAGGGCTTGATGGATCATAGCCGAGAATTAACACAGTGGCCAGGACCCGTTCTCATGTGGGTCACTCCAGGGTTTAACCTTCTCATTCAGCATTTAGATTACAAATGAACACCTTGCATGCAGACATAAAGGCTCTCATGCTTTTCAGCATTTTATGAGGTAGTGTAGAGTATGCATGACTCTCTCATTAGTCCTCCAGCTGCAGAATAGCCTGTGAAAAGTTTTTACAGTCATTAAATTGGGTGAAAAGCCTCTAAACATTAAGTCAGGAATGCAGGCATTAGAAATGAGACATATGTGCCAAAAGCACTGCATCATACTAATTGAAGAAGAGTTAGTTAAAAAAATAAAAAAGTAAAATAAATAAATAAACTATGTAAGATTATGCTGAGCTGAATATCAGGAGTGTTAAATGCACAAACGTCAGGTGGGAAAAAAAGGGTTTTAGGCTTGATACCAAATACACGTTAGCAAAGTAATGCATCTTCAGACAGGCACTAATTAAACAGGATTCAGATACTGAAGATGTTTAAAGTGCTACCCTGTCCCTGACAATGTGGAACTATTAGTGAGTCCACACATACGGTAATTATACCCTTTCCCCCTCAATTCAAACAATAAAAGGAGAGTTTATCACAAATCTACACAGTATATGATGCCAGATAGGCCTCTACATCCTATATTGTGGTATATTTCCATATTGCAAGAGTGTACGTCCTCCAAACAAAGCATCTTGCATTGAATTGCCAAATAAACCTTACAGTGTCCATTTTACTTCCATGTCACTGCTTTTCTGCCCTGCAAGCACAGGAGCTACTGTTGTAATTCCCTCAGCTGTGCCTGTGACCCATGTGAAAGCTTAAATGCAGTGATGTTTTGCAATATGTGGAGGTTCATCTTTAGAGCCCTAGAGGAATAGAAAGAAATCAGACCTCACAGGCATTGAACAAGGAAGTTGGACAAAGCAGGAAATGCATGGAGAGGGTCAGACAGGCCAGTGCAACTGTCTTTGTTTTGTGGTTTCCCTATAAGTCCCAGTGGAAAATGACTGTGCTACTTCAAACATGCATTCACTATGATGGTGTGAGCCATTGGGGTCCCTTCCCCCATAGAATGTCTGTAAAGCGACAGGCCTAAACTGGCTTAGTCTGGGTTCATGTCCTGCCATTCTCATGCAGACAGACTGAGTGGAGTTCCCCTTTCCCTTCTGATCACAGACCTTGAGTATACTCACACACAGACATACACACGCATAGAAACACATAAACAACACTGTTTAGCTACTCAAGTTTCTTAGTCACTCAGTATGCTGACTTTTTTCACTGAAGAAGTGAAAAATACCAGAATATGTGCTTCCACTATCCATACTTCCCCCATAGTAGTTTATCAAACTCACAAATAACCAAGGCCATAACAGCTCCTACACACCAACATAAATAGACTGACCCACATGGCGGAAAAAATGCAAGCAAAGACCCTAAGGTCTTGTTCTTGTACAGTCAATGCACCAGTGAATCCTCATTTACAATACGTCTATACAAATACATGAACATCCATTCACAGGCTATATTAATCTCCCTTAACTCATACCTTATATACTGGTGAGCTAATTATTAAGGGTCTCTCTTGTTTGAACTCATTTAAACAAACTGCATGTACCTACCATGTAATATAAACATAAGCTTAATAATTTGAATCTAAGATTAATCTTGTTCTTGCAGGAAACAGGAACATGCTTTATTCAGTACAGACACGAGTAACCTATGATCTGCAGGATTATTGATTAACAAAACAGTGTGGTTGCACACGGTTATTCATATAAGGATACGTGGTTAAGAAAACATCTCAAACAGTTTCTATGTATCTTCAAATGTCCCAGGGGAAAAGAAAACAGATCCAACAACATAAATATTTCACTGGCCATGAGAAAGATGATCAGGACCGGAAACTCCTGCTTAAGAGTACAATGCACATAGAAAGCTGAACCTGAATGTGTAGAATAGACAAACTTGCGTTTAGAAAAAAAGGAGAGAAAAAAGGCATAAAAAGAAGAGGAAATGAAACCAACAAGAGAGTGTGGGTGTGTGAAAACGTGCCACACCAGCAGTAGCAGTAGCGATTTAACTGCTGATTAAATTCCTGATAATTCTGGATCAAATTCACACTGGAGCGCACCTTAGCTGCTATCCTTTGTGCTACTGTTGATGGTTATTGTCCAGAACACTGCTGAGTGATGAGGCAGCTTGTGTGTGTACAGTCAGGTAAAACATCCAGACAAAGGTGTCATGCGGCGTCACCACACATGTGAAACAAGAGCAATCTGTCCATTCAGAAGAACTGCTGAGCTCAGACCTTTCTGACTGTGTGTCCATCTGTGACCATAAAGACCCAGGATAACATTAGCAGAAACAAAGGCTGGTTTACTTGTTATTTACCTGATCTACATACTTATTTGTAAAGACAACACTGATACCAGGCTGTTGCACAAATCCTAGGATAAAGCGAATTACCGTCAGGGGTCTTTTGAAAGATCCCCTTTTGTTTCTGTGGAAAAATATTAGAGGTCACAATCACAAAAATGTGATCTGCTCCACCCACTCTTTGATGTATTTGCATAAAGCACATCTCTCATCCTTTTCATTCACTGCTATAATTTTTACAAGATTTCAGGAGGATGCGTAGGTGTTGCAAAGCATCGCTTTATTACATGACCTTTGTTGTGGGTGATGATGTCAGAGGCTGCTAGTATGCGCTACTCCCCCTGGCAGGGAGCCAGCAGGACCGTGTGTCCCTGTATTTCTAAGAACACAGGGCAATAATTAGAGAAGACTTTTGTTTTGTGCTCGCCACTAACAAACACAGTGACCCAGTTACCTCAAGAGGCAGTTACATCACAGACACATTGAGTACTGAGAACAGAGCAGCAAATGTCTTCCCTCTGGGATGATACAATTATGTCACAGGTAGCATTCTTACATAACGCAAGCAGGCTTATAAAAGGTTTGATTAGCCGGTGCATGATTGGGTCCTAAGTTCATGATTTAATACAGTACTCAGATTGCATCTATCCTGAATGGGATTTGAGACGGAACAGTGGGAAACAGGAGAGAGGCCCTTTGAGGCCAACCGTCTGCTCCATGGACATCTGATCAGCCCTGTATCTGAGCAACGCTAAATGAGACCCAATGACGAGCCACAAGACTTAACGTCAGTCACCTGTTCTAAGAAGTGCAAAGATAAAATTCCTCCAGCTTCTTCAGCCGTGAGCTTCAAAAGTCAGCAGGGGAGTGAGACAGCACAGCAGGCAGTCAGACATGAACAATGGGAGATCTAATGAATCCACCCTGACTTATCAACACAACACGCCTCATAAAGTACACTTCCCTGGCCAAACTAGGTCTCGAGGTCTGTACATATAGGGTTTCTGAAGAAACCCATCAAAAGAACAGAGCTTTGTTGGACACCTTTCAACTAATGTCCCCTGGGAAGAGGTTCCCTCTGATAACTTGTCTTTACTAAGACAAAGAGAAAGAGAGTGAGTGAGAGAGAGTGAGTGAAAGAGAGAGAGAGAGAGAGAGAGAGAGAGAGAGAGAGAGAGAGAGAGAGAGAGAGAGAGAGAGAGAGAGAGAGAGAGAGAGGGGAACTAAGTTACACCAAGCATTCTTATTGAAATGAGACATTTAGAAGACTTTTTAAAAGACGTACCTTGCTGATGTCTGCAATTGATTACAATTGGACACCATACCTAGATTTCAGTCAGAGTGACATTTTGAATAAATGTAACCAAAATGATACCTATAACAATATTTTTATGTGGTTTGGTTCAGTCCACATTGGCCCAGTGATATATGTCCATGGTTAGTAGAAAGTCTCTGGGTTATTGCTTTATACAGCCACTAGCTTTACCAAGCAGACAAAAAGGCAGCTAGCACCACTGAGCAAACTTGACTTCAGTTCAATGTGTTTGGTAAAAATAAAGAAGAAAATTGCTAATCCTAGATCTTAGCTAAAAATGGCAGCTGTGTGGAGCCAGGAGACAGCCATGCTTCTCTCACCAGCATTAGCCCACCTATAATAGTGGTTTGATGTCATCATGAAGTTGGCTTGAAAGTATTGGTTAGACCCTTCTGGATGAGAAACACAACTCTCACCACGTTGAGCTCCACTAAGCAAGTCCAATCATATCCATAGCAGGCCAAACTAAATGTGAGTCCCAGACCAGCAGCACAAGCATAGTAGCAGCACTCATCAGAGGGATGTAATTTATTCCTGCGTTTATAGACATGGCTGAGAGCCAGGCAGGAGCCAGCCAACCACACTTCTCCACAGTGGGTTAATGACAAGACTGCTGTGGAAGCTGCAGCTTCGGCACGGGGTGTTGCCTGCCTTTTTGTTCTAGTCCAAGACCAGCTTGTTATCTCCAAATCCTCATCATTAACAGATAATAGAACAGTGCTGTTCTCAGACCAGTCTGCATGTCTCTCTTGCAGAGGTAGCTTCATGAAACAACAGAAGTACACCAGAGTCAGTCATCATGGGAGCGCCTGCAGCGCTATAACCATGCCAGGAGAAAGATGTGGGTCACACCCACCATCTAGTGCAACAAGCCAAAAAATGAGCTCAGTGTGGCCATATATACCATACAGACTAAAAACCACAAAAGAAAAGAAACTGGTAATAAAGCCACGGCTGTCTGTAATTTATCAGACACAGAGTATTAACACTATACACTGTGAACAATTGCAGATTTTATTTTGCTGACAAAATGAAAAGTTCCTCATGTGGTTTAACTCATATCCAAACAAAGAGAGTAGGAAGATGGCAAAATACAGAAGTGCATCACACCTTGTGTTAGTGAATCTGTGTCTGTGCATGTGCATGTGTGAATGGGAGTTTGGCGGAGGGTCTGTATAACCACACAGACACCAGTGCTTGAAAGGCTTTCAATCTGTTGTCTGCTTTTACTCGTTTGACTAATTATGTGAGTAATGTTTTAAGTATAGGTGGAGCAAAGACATATACTGTATGTGAGCTGAAATGGTCTTCATGACAGATGGTAATTCACAACCGGTATTTAATTTGTTATCCCCTTTGTTTCTGATGAAATATCACTTTTGAACTGTGTCGCATCAGCCGTGTATGCTATGGGAGGGTTTATGTTCTCAGCCATTGCAGTATTCCATTTTTGATAACCATAACTTACTCCACCCACCATCTAGAGCACTCAGATTAACTTGCATGAACCAGGGAGTGACACAGTTACACTCATAAGTCATGTACTATTCTTCAATCTTTGTGGTGCAAAGAAGCAGGTTTGGTAGAATTCTACAACTCACCATATTAAGCTTATTAATTAGCTTATGACACCATAAAGGCCTAACAGTCTCTCTTTGCAGCAGATTGTAAGCTAAGCCTGGTTAACTGAGGGCATAGAAACAGCTGCTGTTAATAAGAGCTGTTTTATCTACAGAAATGCTGCCATGGACAGGAGGGTGCTGAGCACCTTGAGTGTGACTCTTTCCCATGCTTCACTGCTTGTTGTGAGTGAATACAAAGAACATACAGGACATACAATAACACAGTGTATGATCATTAAAGAAAGTGCCAGAATATACCAAGACCCTCATCAGTGTCTTTATCAGTCTTCTAACTGAGAGCACACAGAATGAAGTCTTTTTTACTCTGTATGTGAAATTCAGAACATTCCTCCCTCCTTCCGCACCCCAATGCTGCTGCCCATCAGCGTGAATGTGCCTTTTCATCTGTGCCATAACCACCTCTCACACAACACACTACTATGGATCTTCTGCTCAAAATGTATAGAGTGGGAAGGGGTCAACCACCTCCCAGACTACAGTTAATGTAAATATGACAGCCTGGAGACTCCACAAATCTGCCACACAATCAATAAAGACACATATACATCATCCCCATCTCTCTATGCTTCTTAGCTCCAAAATGAACAGGCTGAAAAGACCCAAATCAGACTGCCTGCAGCTGCAGCTGCACAAATGACCTACATGAACAGGGTGGGGGGAACACAGGCATTGACATAAACTCATCCCCTGTCCCCAGTGGGTCAACTCTGTACAACATGTCCCAAGCAGGGCAAAGTGAGCAGCCAGTGCTAAGTCTCGTGTGTGACCCTCCACTGGTGGCTCTATGAATCATCAGGAAGGCTTAAAATGAAGCAACATGGCAGCTTTAGAAACTCTCTTTCCTGCCAGGAGAAACTGACACCTTTGGGTCGCACGCAACTAGAGGGCACGTGAGGCCAGGCACTGCCAAGCACACAACACCTCAGCAACTCATTTTCTTAACTCCCTGGCAGCTAGGGAAATAGGACACAAGGCTGAGAGGGTGGGGAGGAACAGAGTGGTTTTTATAAGGATCTGCCAAAGCTAACTAAAGGATATGTGAGATCAGTGCTGTATGAAGGACAGTACAGGAGGCTGAGAACCAGAATATAGTCTATTATACCTCCTAGGCATTATCCATTATCCAGACATTAAATAAATAAATAAATAAATAAATAAATAAATAAATAAATAAATAAATAAATAAATAAATAAGGCTGTAATTTCACTTATTATTCACTGTGTAATCCACAGCCATGTTCCTGTCTGTGGATTAATACAAAAAAGGTGCCTTGTGATGGAGAACACAAAGCCATGGGGAGCTTCCGCGGGTAATATGGGTTAGAGGAAGAACAAAAAAGCAAACCGTCTGTGAAATATTCCATTATGTCCTTTGGCTAGATTGTGAGATTACTTGTGAGTCCTATCAAAAGTTAATGCAGCTAGAACATGGCATTTTGTCAGGGACATTGGGAACCATGAGGATTAGACATGCCTCCTAGCACACAAAACATTTAATGAGCACATCAGAGGCATCACTTTGTCAAAACTAACCATATTTCTTGACATGGCATGACACATTATTCATGTTATTCCATTTCAGCATGGTAACAGAAACATTTTATTAATTAGACTTTACAGACATTGCAGCTATGTTTTGAATGCAAGCATTGCAACCTCCATGAGATACACGTTCAGGGTCACCAAACTGAACACCATGCCCTTATGTGTTTGTACATTTTTGTCCCCACCAAAAAAGCTGCTTTAGCTAATCTCTCAACAATTTATTGCTTTTCAGTTTATTTTCCATAGCTAAGGCCAAGTGGTTCAGAGGAAGGGGAACCCACACCCCACCTATACGAGTTGTCAACAAATCAGTCTAGTAACCTTAGACCCTCAACCTGCTGAGGCCTTGCAAACCCATGAAGTATGGGGAACCATTTGTATTCAGATTGTACCTTTGAAAACGTCTTGTCTTAACACACATTTGACCTACATTCTGTAATTCAGTGCAGAGAAAAGGAAAAAAGTGAGTGCAAAACAGCAGCCTACAACCTCAATGCGATTCAGTTAAACGCTCTGCTTTAGTTTTTAAGTCACTTCCATGAACACTAGCTCAACCTATATGAGCCAGATGACATTATAGAGCTGTACAGGAAGTAGACTTATTATGGATTATGTTGATAGAGATTTACCCAAAATACACACACACACACACACACACACACACACATATATATATATATATATATACACACCCTTTCCAATTACAAGAGAAGTTCTTGGAATTACTAATCAAACACATTTGTGCACATAATGAAATTCCAGAGGGCTCATTTTTATAGCAGAGAATTATCCCGAATATCATATCCAAGTCTGGTGTAAATTATATAAAAGTTCCAGTTCAACTAGAGGTTAAAACAAATAAAAAAATTACAGACTACCAAGACACCCAGCTAAAGAATTTCAGTCTTTAACATATGGCCCAGTTTAAGCTAAGCCACATTTAATATTTTAGAAATAGAGTCAAAAAAGCTGAGATGTGGCTTTGTACACATTTTGTTAAAAAAAAAACTTTTGTAAAGACCTCAAGGAAAAGACTATAAGCATAGAACGTGTGTGCCAAATTGCCCACAAAAATAAGAATCTCCGCTTTGTAACTTTCCTGCAAATATGTGATTTTCTCATATGGATCCCCACCCATGCTATTTCACTTACATAGTGCACAGAAGCAGTACTGCATGTTTTTCCCCCCTTCATTGTATTACAGAAATTTAAATTCTCTAAATTGCAACCTGCAAGCATATTACGTCACAGATAAAGACAACACATCTAGTGCTAGTCATCCATCTGTGTGGGTGATTATGATTTATGAGCCTTGCACATCACAACCTCATGTTCTAAGAATCTTTTAGATTTTCTCCTACATGTTTCTGCAATCTGAAGATGTTTTGTAATCAGAACTATCTTTGTTGGCTTGTGTAGGAATTAAGGTTAAAGGTCCAAAGATTTCAGTATATTGTTTTTCCCAGCTATTTAGTTTGGTGAAAAGTTGACTATATTTTGTTTCTCTAATGTAAAACATCTGACTTCTCTGCATCAAGTCTTATCTACTTGTTTCTCATGATCAAATTAATATACAGACATCTACCATAAAAACTGGGGGACAAAGACAATGATCAAACAATCCTTTAGCAGGAAAGTTCACTTTTAACTTCTATACTCAGGAGTCAGCCAAATTCTGGCTTTACAGTCAAGCTAAGCTGTAACAGATTTCTTGGGAATCCACCTCAAGGTCATTCCACTAACCTTATCTCAATCAGGAACATTTTGTAAACTCAGGTCACCACAGGATTACAGGGAATGGCCAAGTGAACTTCAGATGCATGGGTCAATTATATAGAACAGCACTACAAACACCCAAAAGCTAAAACAGTCAACAAGCTAGATTTGCATACTGTCTAGAAATGTGGAAAGCAATGTGCAATGTGAATGGAGCTTGCAAGAGATATAATCACTAGTTATGCTTCCAAAGCCTGTTAGCTGGATGTTAAAACAATATGTGATGAAGAATATGATAATAATGTCTAACAGCCATCAAAAACAACAAACATTTCCATTTTATTCTGAGATTACGTTTACTATTTAACGTTGTTCTTGATAGATTTGCATTTCAATGCATACAGTACTGCAGTCTCCTTCAAAGCATTTAGTCAAGCCCTCTGTCACATCATTTAAGCCAGCATTTGATCACAATAGTACATCTGCTCAAGCGCCCTCATAAACCTCCTTTTCTCCCAGCAAGCTAGCACACGTGATGATGGCTTCCCAGCCCTTCCACTGCATACACCGCACATATATGCAAAATTGCAGGCCAAAACTAATACTGTAGGGGGGAAACTGTTCTCCATTCCAATATGACCTAATATCAAAAACATCAGCAATGCTACACTGAGTCATCTAAAAAAATCCTTAGCTCCAAGCATTTTTTCAATTCTGGGAGAAACAGAGGTCTGTGCCCAGATTCTGATTCAGGAGGACAAATGTTCCAACATAGAGTTCAAACCAGAGTCGGCACAGAGTTCAGGGTGTTGTTGAAGTCAAATAAGGACTCCAGCCCACTTGGCTCACCGGTTTGTTTTTATAACACAGTGTTCCCCCTTCTTTTAGACAGTGGTGTTTAGCTGGGAGAGAGATCCATTTTCTCTTTGATCTATTGGTTGTGACTGAGGGAAAATCTGCTGAGTGCTTTGGAAAAGACTGGGAGCACATAGCAGTTTGGCAGAGCCTTGGCTGATGAACTCAAGTGACCCACATTCCCTGATTACCAAAACAAATGAGATGGAATACTCATTATTCTGCCAGAATACCACTCATTCGCAAGCCTGGAAGTCAAGCGAGGGCCAAAAAAAATCAGGATCCATATATGTATGTGTGTGTGTATATATATATATATATATATATATATATATATATATATATATATATATATATATATATATATATAATATTTATATATATATATATATATATATTCTTGGCCCTCGCTATTTCTATTTATTTATTTATACACACACATTCCACTGTTGTGATACCATGTAGTGCATTACTCTGTGGGAACTCTGACTACTGACTATGTAACTGTGATCTGATACAGTGCTAAAAAGCATATACACTCTGAATGTGTCTCCAGCAATAACCCAAACTCAAGGAGGCCTAGAAGTAAAACAAAGGTAGATGTGGGAAAGGAAGAATTCAAGCAAAAATATCTGAGATTAAAAATATCATGTTAATGAATTAATTTATGTCAATTAATAGTAAACTATTGGGCTTATATTGTGATTGCTTTGACTCTGGCCTTGTTTAAGCCATACACTAAAAGATTCATAAACAAAATGTGAGTCTTCACTGCTGCTCACATGGTGCATCCTGTCTGCACTCACTGTCGCATATGAAAAGGGTGTGCCGTGGCCATGTTCATCTAAATGGGTGTGTACCATGCCAGCCACGTCAAGGAAAAGCCTTGTTTGGTGATCTCTAGTTTTATGATGCCAGATGTGCTTAATGCTATACTATAGTGTAAGACTTCTTTTTTGGGGGAGGGGCTTGGCTGTCTTTGTTGTATTAAATAAAACTGTTTTGCAAGGACATTAATGATCAAGTAGAACAGCTAGACAACATAACAAATAATTAGATAAGCATCCACAACTTCCTTGTATTTTGCAGAACTCTCTTATTTAATGCACAAAAGCTTTCGATGTGAAGCTGAAGGGTGGTGCTGTACTTGTGTTCCTCTCTCTCGGAGCTCGTCTAGCTGAGTCTGTTGCTGGCCAGATCAGCTGGCAGTGTAGCGCGCGGGGGGGTGTGGCACTTCACAACAAAGGGCTTCAGAAGCACACACATCTACACAACTCCAGGCGACCCCCACCCTGTTTTTTTTCCCCTTTTCTTTATTCGTTTCTTCTACGCATTTATTACAATCTTTGCATGCCGTGGATTATCAGCAGTATCAAAAAAAAAAAAAAAAAAAAAAGGATGACAGTGGCACTGCGTGGTGCGTCCTGCGCATTGCTCCTCTGTTAGCTAGCTGCTTGGTGACCTTCTAGTGTGTTATCAGTTTTGACAACTTTTGTTTTTGCGTGAGAAATGAGCTATGTGTAAAGTGTTGGCTTTGTTTAGTACTTCCTAGTGGTGCGTTTGTGTGTGTATGTGTTTTCATTTTAGATTACGCGAGGTTTGTTTACTGTCTCTCCTTATGGTAAAGGACAACTGGTTACTGCGCGCTAATTACGCATTGACTTCCAGCATTTGGTCGGGACATACTGTCCCAGAATACCTCCTACACATCAAGTCTAATAAGTGTTTCTACAGAAAGTGAGCTCATCTGTAAAGAAAAGCACCGGATGTGCTGCCGTTAAAAATCTTTGGGAAACTGTTGCTATATAGACTATAGGCTTCTCCTGTGGGCGTGACGTTATATACGACACCGCGTCTCACGGTTAAATCGCATATTAACCTACTTTTGTTTAAGAATGCGTAACATTAGCGGGTTTGTATGTATGTATGTATGTATGTATGTGAGAAATTAGTTGTCTTCTTTATTTCAACTACGCAAGCCCAAGGTTTGAAGTATGGTGTCTTATTTACAATGATATGCAGCAAGGTAGAGGTACATTCATAAATCCTGGTGTAACTCGGAGATTTTTTTTTAAATTCCCAACCGGTTTCTGTAGCTCTGGTTCTGTGTCTGTATCTGAGCTGCAAAATGACAAAGCACTCGCTGCAATGGAAACTGACCTGTATGTGTCCTTAGGTGAGCTTTGAGATGTGACGATTTGCCATAAACTTTTTCGCAGCCAGAATAGTGGCATTTGTGCTTTTTCTGCGGGGACTCCTGTTCAGTACGAGCCCTCCATCGCTTGCCTCTTTGTTTAAGGGCAGAGTCGGCAGGGACGGCGGTAGGTGTGGCAGAGTTTCCATCCTCTCGCGTTGGGGTTGGTGGTGCGCTCTCGTCTTTTGTTTTTGCCTGCTCGGCGAAATTAGTGGGGCTCTGCTGATTGAAATCCGCCAGAATTCGTGCCACGACAAAAAGAGAAGAGTTGTCCTTCACAAGCGCTTCCTTGGTCTCTTCTCCATTCCTTGGTGCAGCCGCAGTTTCGGGTCGGATCTCCCTGTTCCCTTTAGGACCGTGAACAATTGCACGGCTGGACATAGACACAAGGCACTCTGCTGCTAAATGTTCCATGTTGTTAAACACGCAAAATAAAAAATGCCCCTCGATGTTTCTTTAGAACATTCAGAAGCGAAATGACACTTGTCTAAATCGCTTAACTCCGTCGCAGATCCCTTTTGTGTGATGCTGAACATTCAGCAAACTCACTTTGTATCGTTACCGGCTTTTCAAGAAACCTGACATCCTGAATAAAAAGCTTGCGGAGATACAAACCGTTAACGCGTCGCACAGATTGTTTGGTCACTTTAGAGCTATTGTTCAGGCAAAGACAGACTCATAAACTTGTTTTGCATGAATATGAAAACTCCCCATCGTGGCTGAAAAGTCCATACCCACGTAAAGTGACAGTATTGTGCTCGGCGCTGACTGGAGCTGTCGGTATCCACGCTGGAGGCGTGGTGGCCCGGGGTGTCGTCACAGCGCGCGCGAGCTCATTGGCCCGCATAGTGTCCCAAAGTGCACCGTCTCAAACTTCACCAAGTGAACTCGGATCTATCCAAAACCGGATACCACGTTACTAAATAGTCTTCCTATCTAGTACCCTACCAAATTTTGTTTATTTAAAGTATTTATTTAAAGTATGTTTTTCATTTAACAAACTAACAATCATGATCAACTACTTTATACTGTACTATATAAGGGATGTGGTAGCGTAATGGTTAAGATTTTTTACTACTGACCGGAAGGTCATGAGTTCGAATCCCAGGTCCAAAAAGCTGCCTCTGCAGGGCCCCTGAGCAAGGCCCTTAACCCTCAATTGCTCAGTTGAATAAACTGAAATACATTGTATGTCACTCTGTATAATGGTGTCTGCTTAATGCTGTAAATGTGAAAAAGTATTTTCTCTTACCAAGCAATAGGAACAAGCAGGCTGTAGTACACAATACTGTACTGGGCAATATGCTATATGATGCCTACATTATACTAACCGGTTACACTCATAATGACACGTATTCTTTGGACACATTTTCTTGTCAGTGAAATATGCAGTGGATATATTAGATACAATAGTATGAGGCTTTTTAGGTAGTTCTTAACTAAATTGTGCAAATTGTGGAATATGTTTCATATTAATCAAATGTCATTAAATTGGTTGTCCCAAATCACACAATTGTAAATTTGTATTTCTTGTATTTGAACATTAAATTGGTGTTGTATCTGTTGTCCTGATATTGTACTTTAGTTAGGCAGCAGGATTATTATTATTATTATTATTATTATTATTATTATTATACATTTTATTGTGGTTGCTGTTTACATTACATCTATACATTGTATAATGATTGTTGTTATATGAGACATACTGCAACAATTATTAACAAAATAAAAGACCCCACAGGTCAAGGTCAACAGGTCAAGTTAAAAAAGTACAGAGCTTGGCCAAGTATTGCAAGTGATTTTAACTTCTTAGTTATGTACTTATGGAAGTACATATTGTAATAATTTATTTAGGTATAAATGTGACTTGAAGTGATTGGTTTCCCTTCCTTGAGTGTGTCTTGCATGACAAAATGTTAGCTAGCTGATATTAACTGAAACAGGTGTGCACTTCCGATCAGCAGTCATAAGGAAGCAGTGTTTCAAGAAGGAGAACTGGGCATTGCTTAAATAATCTGATGAAGATAAAGAGCTGTATGTCATAAAAGTGCGTTCAGATCGGCCACACATTCACTGACCTGCACTTCAATCCGAGTTAAAAGAACACAAAATGATTAGGTAGTTTAATAAGCTGAAGTAGTTTCCAAGGTTTTAACAGCTTATATGATAATATATATATAAAATGGCACACATTTTACAGATCATCTTTATTTAAAAAAAAACATTGTTCATTGTTCTTGTTTTTAATTATTTAACACAGAGCACAGAAAAAAGCAGAAGTAGAAATTTCCAGAATTTACTTTTTTGTTTTCAAATCAAAGGTAAATTGGGTAATCATGAGACAAGAAAAGCAAGGATGTAGTCATGCACACTCGAACACAAGTGCTGTGCATCTCTCCTGTGGGAAAGTGTGTACTCACTCAGTTCTGTTCACAAAAGGCTCTGGAAAGTTCCTGAATTCAGAGGGCCATCTGTCTGTATTACTTTACATATTCTTTCACCACAAGGACTGGGTGTTCTTGCATTTCATGTGGTTCTTCAGAGGCGCACTCCATGACAGCACAACAACAAGGGGGCAGTTCCTCTTTCACAAGATGGCTGCCTCAGAATGAAAAGGGGGGAAATGCTTATCTGTTTGTCTTCAGCAGTCAGATAAGCAGCAGAAATGCGTGAAAAAACAATATCATATTACTGCATGTATGTTTCAAAAATATAGACAAATATTTCTATCTATGTTTTCTTTCATTATAAATATGTTTTCTCTAGGGTATTTATGAATGTGTTCGTACTTTTCAAAGCATGTAGCCAAAGTAGTATAGTAATGATAAGTATTTACAGATAATGATGCAGAACTGTACCTGTACTGCAGTTCAAAGATTATTAAACATTAGTATAATGCTTACAGAGACTATATGAAAATAAGCCCAAACACTGTACAAGTAGTACAGTAAGAAATTCTGAATACCTCTCACTTCACCCACACACAACCTACTGTGTGGCCTTTTACTGATGAGCTGAGCTCACACAATACCAAAAATTTAGATGGTGGGTGTGATCTCTCCCACTATATGTCCCCTGCAGTGAAAGGATTTGTCTATTTTAATAGTCAGTACTGATTCACAGAGTTTTAGAAAGTAGTTTTCCTTCACAGCAAACTGAGTAGCTGAATTCTTTTAATGTACCCTACAGTAGGCTATATCTTATTTTGGCTGCTGTTATGTTAATAAAATAAATCAATATTTTATACTAGGTCTGCAAGGTCTGACCATGTGCAGCACTGGGTTAATCTGTTCATTTGAGGCCATGCTGTCCTAGAACATGTGCACCATGTGCCTTAGCTGTGTGTAATATGGGGCCATCTCCTGTCAACAATAAGGATGAACCCCAATCACTAAGATTTGAAGAAAAATATCAGAATAATGTTCTTTAACTCAGTGGCACTAACAGGAAATGTTTATGTAGTTGTTGCACAATATTTCCTTCCAGTTTGTTACAGGGAAATTCACTTGGAATAAGCAGCACTTCAGGTATGTATCATAAACACTTAAGAGTACGCACTCTTCCCTGGAACATGTCAGTGCTCTGATGACCTGACTAGCAAATCAGAAGGCTGAAGGTTATGAAGCAATGTTACTTTAACCAGAACAGTCATTTGTGTAGTCCTCGATATGTCCTAACTCTCACTACAAACATAGTCTTTTTAAATAAGCATTTTGAGTTTAGTCTTCTAGTTAATGGATGTCTTGTTTATTTGTTGAATAGAAGCATGCAGCGTTTAAATGTCAATGCACAGATCTTGACATACATGAGACCCAGAGGTTGTTTACTTCTTGTGGTTTAGCTTTGTTCTGTCATTGTTGGGAAATGTCTCATTTCCCATCATGGGCACAAATACTCTCTTCCTGCTAGAAATGTCTGAATTTGGTACTGATCTACAATCACTCCCTTGGCTGTGTCTAAGTCTTAGCTATTGTGCAAGAAACAGCAAGGCTGCTTTCAGAGCAGTAGACAGGGGAAGAGATAGCGTCTCATGTGAAAGGCATTGTACGACATTTAAACAGAAAAATTGCCCACATAACACACGCACACACGCACAAACACACACAGTATTGCTAGTACTTTCACTCCCTCAGCCCCTCCCCCAAAGTGTATTTGTCTTCATGAACACAACCGTCTTCTCAGTGAGTTTGCCATTGGTGTTAAGAGGGCCTCTTATAAGCAACCCCCCTTTTACTGGTCAATCATTAAACATGTTGATGTTTTCTCACGCATACAGCATTCAGAATTGACATAGTGTACGTATCCCAGTGTTTCAGATGCCAGTACAATAACATACTGCTTGTCCAACCTGTTGGAGTGCATGAAGCATTGCTCTTTGTTGTTCACAATCAAGGCTACTTTTGGAAGAGGAAAATGCTGAAGCAACGAATATACAAATAAGTCCACAAGCAATAGTGTTCAGGCATAACTAACAAAGTTTAGAGAAAGAATTGATCTACTGATGTCTCACAGGTAACCTGTGGTGAATGCAAAGGTTATTACTTTTAAAATGATGAGTGGAAAGAAAACAAGTTTTTAGTACAGACTGTCATACACCCCCATTCTATTATATTCTGTGCTTTGTTCACCACAGGAAATATAACAATAGACAAAATTAAAGAAGTGATGAATCAACTAGTCTGGAACTAAATACAATTCAAGGTTCTCTGAAATATAAACAACTCAAAATATAGACAAGAAAAGGCAGTTTAATGTTATGTTTTTATGTTTTTAAAGGGGCTGAACTCTCTAGTTAGTCAGGTTTTAACACCCCTCTACCCAAGGTAATGTCTGTGAGTCAAACAAAGCCACGTCAGAATGTGTCATAGTAAAAGACAAACATGTTGAGACTGTGTTACTCAGCAGTACTAGGAGAAATCAAAATAAGGAAGGCATGAGATAAGAAAGGCATAATGTACATCTCAGATCTCAGATGTACATTAACCCCATAAAATCTCATTGTGACTTTCATAGTTAATGATTGAATAAAATGACTGATATAAACATGACCACATTTACCACATTGATTGTAACTATACATCTTAATTCAGATAAAAACGAAAGCATAATATAGTAAGATGATAAAATTGTGTGACAACAGTGGTTAATAATGATTCCCAGGTCTTGTTGGGTCCACGGATGGGTCTTGTTTGGTCTTGTTGAGTTGCAATAAGACACCTGTATTTCTCCTTTTCTCCACTCACGCTATACCATTCTACCCCTATAAGCTGCATTTACACATCCAAAGAGACAGTTGATAAAAGCCTTCACTGCTCTGTTTATTCAAACTACGGCATTACTTAGTCTAACCTCTGGGCATGTGGCAGCAATGTGCTTAAGGTTAACAGCATTCAGTTTACCATCTGTTGACTGTTTTAACAGACTCCATATTCACATAACAATCTTTCAATTAAAATGACAGTAAATTTGGTTTATAAGTGGAATATATTTAGTATTTAATTTACCACTCTCTAGTGGATGTGGGTCAGTAGGAGCACATGGGAGGCAAATCTTCAGTGAGGTATACTTTTTGTCATTGTCATTATATTTTCATGCTCTTTTCTTTATACATTTGAAAAACAGTTCAAAAAGATTCTACATTGGTTCGTTTGATAGTTATGTGTTCTTAGCTTTCTAAAAAGTTTATATTAAGCTTTTAACGTCTTCACTCAGAAAAGTTGTATCTGTTGTATAGTTTCCTCGTGAGTGCCACCAAAGAGCCCTTAAGGGATAAAGATTTAATTATTTTCCTATTTTCTGCACCTATAGTGAGTACACAATAAAAAATGTCAAACTTCAGGTTTTTTAATTCTTTTTTAAATGACATTGTTTTATTAAGAATAAATTAAATAAGATTAATATGGGAAACACTGTAGCCTTAAATAAATGGAAAAACAACAATCTAAACTGAAGAAACTTAAAACTTAATAAACAGACAATAGTAACTGGTTATTGCAATAGCCTGCTGCCTGTACAACCTACAGTATAAGCCTTGCATCTATATTTATTTAAAACATATGAAATATTTAAAACAGTCTGGTGTATGCTTTAAAGTATCTTCATTGACTAACAAGCCTGAACACAACAGAAATGGGTATTGCAGCTGTTAACACATTTAAGGGTCTTGGGAATTTTATGGCTGTTCTAGCCAGGAGGCCTGTATGAGCACTGTATGTGGGACTATGTATGGGAAAGCCATTTTATTTTAATTTCTATTATTTATATTTTCTTATGCTAATCAGGACTAGGATTAGCACTGATTGTTAACTGGTTCGTGTGAAAAACAGAAAACATCTCTATATGTAATGAGCTCAACATGATTTGAACCTTAGTATTCCTGACTGTACTGCAGTGTATCCTTGCAACGTGTGGTTAGAATACTTCTGGAGGTTTGGTGTTTTTAAAGGAGGTCTGAATAAGGGAAAATTGACCTTCTCCCAGCACCTGTTGGATTGCTTCTCACCAAGTGTGTCATTCCACTATGGTAAAATGACATTTTCTTCTTTTTAAGTTTAGAAAGAATAAGTAAGATTTTGGATGTATAATCTATTACATTATAATTCATTACATTTTACATAAGCAAATGAAATGCTGTTTTTTAAAGGTTCAGTAAGGGTTAAGAGCCGAAGAATGTTCTCTGAATCTAAGCTTGCAACATATTGGACATGCATTTTATTGTTGTGGATTTATATTTAAATGTATTTATTATTGAAAATGTGTCATAAACATGAACACCGACTGGACATTCATTTATATTACGTTCACATTCATTTGCTTGTGTATTAAACAAAACAGTATTTTACAGAATAACTGCCATTGTCCTGTAAATGAGAAAACATCAATAGATAAAACGTATAATTAATGAAATATCTTTATAGATTATTGTTACTCTGAGCTTGTATATTTTTAAAAAGACATTATATTTAAAAACTATAATATGATATGGGCAGCACAGGGTTACCATCACCAGCACCAACATTGCCACCTCACAGCTCTGGGGTCTCTAGTTTGATTCTAATCTCTGGCTACTATCTGTGTGAGTATTTCAGCATGTGGTTACCATATGCCTGTTTGTTTCCTCTGGGTTCACCAGTTTTCCGACCAGCTACCAAAAAGGTCTCAGGTGTAAATGAGTATGGGACTGGTTTCACATCACTCTGTGCATTCCTGGAAAACTAACTCCGGATCCATCACTTCCCTGACTAGGACAAAGTAGTTTACTTAACATGGATAAAGCTGATCATGTAAAAGTCTGAATAAAATGTTCTTATCCCTTTTTTTTATGATGGCCTTGATAGTGCTTCTTTGTGTTCAACCCCCCCCCCCCCAAACGCACCCCTATTTTCTCCATAGTGATGTTTTGCACTTTACATGTAGCTCTCTTTAAATATGACAACATTTAGCTATCCTTTGTGGTTAATTTGCTCAAATTTCATGTTTATTATAAACAGGTTTTCATTGTCCTCTCACCCTCCCCTCACCTCCAGAAGCTTGTAGTGGAAATTTTGAATCATTGTACCGGACGTTTCTTTTAATTTACCCATTCTAGTTAAGGGTGCAAACATTTTTGTACAGGTGTGTATTTGGGTGTGTATACCTATGTATGTCAATGACCTTTTCCGTGCCCTTACATGCTTGCAATAACTCGGGTAAGTGCTTGAAAAAAAAAATGTGTTCCGCAGTAAAGCGTGTGCGTGTGCAGCTCACACACACACACACACACACGCACACGCCCACATATACACGTGCGCGCGCGCGTTCTCGCTTGGTTGTTTTGATCGGAGAGCAACAAGTCAGCGGGTTCAGGAATGGGCGGGTTTTTAAGGCTTCCACTGTGCTAACGCGGCCAATGCGGCTTCCGCTTGCCTCTGCTATCCGAATGGCCTTTTGCTCCGTCTGTCCTGCGCCTCAAACCAAGCGCGACCAAACAAACCAAATGACATGATATACAGACGTCATTTTATCCACAGTTCTGCAGAAATCCAGTGCGCAACAGTCCCCGGCCGTCGTTCCGCGCTTGTCCTCTGGTGAACCCGGCGCTGCCGAGAACATCCCGTTCCTATGATATTAATAGCTCCCCCTGCGTCACAGGATTGTGCTCTGAGTGCCGCGCTAGACACGCGATGGGACTCAGCACGCGCGCGCGCTCCCGCAGCCACATACACAGTTATGAAACACAAAGTCAGCATCAGCACTGTGCACCAAAATGCACCTCTCACAGCTCAAAACCCTAATTGCATCTTCCTAACATATGTTCTTCACATATTTCTACATAGCTGAAAATTCATTTTAAAACGCCCAAGTTCTTTATTATACCTTGCGTATGTGATATATATGTGCAAGTATGGAAGTGCTGTGCCATTATTGTGATGATTCTCATTTTTTCAGCTCAGTAACCAGTTCACCTCTTGTGGCTCCGTTCTTTTTCTTCTAGTCAAAATGTTCACCAGTCATGACATAAAAACTGCCTTGTGAATGATGACTACAGACATTTGACCCTGGAGTTAATCCAAAACTGAATTAAACTGCTGGTGGCTTTTAAAGATAAACCAGCTTGCCTTAGTCAGCGGTTTTCTGTATGTCACAACCCTTGCATGTATATATAAACGTAATCCTGTTGTCTCTATATCTACAGGATCAGAAAAGGGTCAAAAGGTAGCTGCATTTGAGTGCAATTTATTTTCATTTGTTCATATTCGCAATTTCTACATTTCTGTGACACTGCATTAACAAACTATTAAATGCAATATAACCTCAAGGAAAGGACTGATATCAAGTGTCTTAAATTAACACTATTTTCTGTCCAAGACTTGTAAGATTACTATAAAACTGTTCATTTCAAAACCAATGAAGCATTTTAGCTGACTGGAAGCTGTGGCATCACCACATCACACCCTCTATTTCACAATTAGCCGGTGAGAATATGTGCCCTGAGGATAGGATATTATACAATTAGCAAACACTAGATTTAATATAAAATATGTAAAAACATTTGAACAATAAACAGCAAAACAGTTGATTTAATGTCAGATACTAAGCTTTTTTTTTTTTGATAATTTAAATAGTTTTGGCTCAGGCTGTTCAACAAAGCAGCACAACGATGATGATGGTGACCGCATCCCTTCCCCCAGTCACAGGCTTCATAGTAGAGCCTACAGCTGAGTTGCACTGGGAGCTTGGCCCAGCCTTTGGGAAAAGGGGAGGATAGTGGAAAAGGGGAGGAAGGGAGTGAGAAAGATAGACAGACAGAGGAAGGTAATTCTCTCTGTTGCTAGCCTGAATGTTTTTCAAAGTGGGGGTTTGGTTTGAAACTTGGACTCAGCTTGGTGCACTGAATCCCGGCCAACCATGTCAATGCAAATTTCTTTAGTGCATGCTTGTTTGATTAATACCCAGACTTATCACACTGTCGAGGTGTATTTCCCATGCAAGTACATCTGTACACCACTTGATTTTCAGTAAGAGGGAACAAAGACTAGGTGTTGACGCATGCCTAACCACTTCCTCTTAAAGTTCAATGTCATATATTAGTGACCTTTTGTAATACCAGATTTGTATTACAAAACTGCACAAGAATCATGTTGTGCCATCTAGTGAAAAGCTAACGCTGTCTAGTGTTGTCAGCATTGTGAAGAAGAATACCTCATATGGTATTTCTGTGTATCTGTATACCTCTTAGTTATGCATAGTTTATCAAACCAGCAATTACAGGGTTTAGTGACCCACACCAGTGCTCCACGGCTCAGCACAGCCTCACCCAGACGATAGGCACCATGCAAATTATAGAGCAACTCCAAACACGCCCACTGACAATTATGAGTGAGACATCAACCCCTATGGAAGGCGAGTACTCTGTCTCTGAACCAGACAGAGGCACACGGCAGAACCGGAATGACAACTATGTGTATTAAGCCTTTGAGTCATGAAGTTCGGGAGTCTCACTTTTTCTTTCTTTGTTTTTTATTGTTATTATCTTTGCACTGGTACATACTGTACCGTCAACATTATACTGATATGTGTTTTTGGTCTCTGCCAACTCTACACTCTCACACTGAATGTCATGCTCTTATCAAGGTTATACTACTCACAAGTAAATCAGTAAATGCCTACCAAAAAAAAAAACATAAAAAGATGCCCATTGTGATTGTTTCCTAAAAGCAATCTGGGTCGATATAATGTATTATGGTTATAAAAGGTAAACTGTACACTCCAGGATTTATGGCTCATGAATGGCGTATGACTACTTTCAGATCTTGTTTCTTAGTATCTAAGAAAATAATGAAACCTTAAGCACATGACCTTATTTCACCCGAGATTCTAGACTGATAATCAGATTAATCGAAAGCTGCTTATATGTTTGTCAAGCAATAGTTCAAGCAGTAGTTTTAAACTATGCATGCCCCTTCCTAATTTCTTCTATAACTGCTTATATCATGTCCCCATAACCCTATCCCATGTCTGACTGTTCAGAATGTTTTAACTAATTTTCAGTATCAGCAAACAATAGAAACATTTATATCATCTGTTTATGTTAATGTGCATGCTCTAATATGTAATCGAGTTCATTGTAACAACTCATTCACAGGGTCTCATATGCATGACCAGACATAACCTAAGGCTAATAATAAACATTAAAACATTGTTATTTAGCAAAGAAAATGTATAATAATTGATAGGACAGAGGAATTTGCTCTTTCCAGTTTCTTGGTAACATGACAAGCTGTTTTTATGTCTTATTAACTTAAGGAGAGAGAAAAAAACAAATGAGGCTGATGAGGAAGAAATTGCTTATATGTGCAATAATGTAGGTGATAACATTAAATGTAGCTATAACAGTTAAAGCTTATATTCTGTCATAATTATTGCCATATTACTATGATATAATCGGATTATTTTTCTTTATCATCATATCCAGTAATTTTGTATTACTGAAATATTGTTCAGGTAACATATGGGCAAGTCGTGGTCTAATGGTTAGAGAGTCTGACTCGTAATCCTAAAGGTTGTGGGTTCGAGTCTCGGGCCGGCCATGACCGAGGTGCCCTTGAGCAAGGCACCGAACCCCCCAACTGCTCCCCGGGCGCCGCAGCATAAATGGCTGCCCACTGCTCATGGTGTGTGTGTGTTCACTGCTGTGTGTGTGCACTTTGGATGGGTCAAATGCAGAGAAGGAATTCTGAGTATGGTTCACCGTACCTAGCCGCATGTCACGTCACTTTCACTTATAATTTTTAATTCATTTATTAACACACATATCCTTGTGTGTTGACAGCATACAAATCAGTTCATGCTATTGCTGTTGAGGAATTTATTCCTTTCTCCTTGACCTCTTAAAGAATTCCATTGGGCTGCGTTCTCACCATTTTAACACGTAGTTGCTTTTGTGTTCAGATCATTGTCTTGCTTGTTGACCCAAGTACACTTTAGCTTCAGCTCATTACCTTTGATCATGGTATAATGGGCTTGTTGAGTCTTAGAACTGGCAACTTAACCTCAAATACATGAGGTTTACATTGAGCAGTACTGCAATCAAGCCTGGCTGTGTTCAGTCAGCTGACTCTAATTATCCCTTTGAGTGAGTCGATTAAACTGGGGAAACTTTTACATGAGGCTGTTTGTTGATGGATAACACTCCACATTTAACATATGAAGAAGTATCATTTAGGTTTCCTCAATCTATAGAGGATTCTGGTTAGCAGTGTTTTGTTCATGGGGAGACAGCACACCTATTTTCACTCTAGAAGCTAATAAACAGAACTGATTCATGGCATGCCCCCATGTAGCAGCTTATCCAGCAAGATATCCAGCAACACAGCAGTTCACCTGATTGGGCTAGTAGTGCTAGCTACATTCTTAGCTAATCTTGCTTCTTTAGCTGTAGCTATTTGAATTTAGTAGAAGTTAAAATATACAATTAAAATCAAGCACTAGCAAGCAAAATCAGCTATGATACTGTACAATCCAGTAGTCAAGACTGCTAGTAAAACCGTAACAGAGAACACAACACATTCAACACTAACTAATGATTCTACGCTGCCATCGGCAACGCGGCTCAGTTAAATACACATGACAATAATTAGGAATAATGAACAGGTGTGGAGACGGGGAGGAGTGAACGAAGGCGTGGCAGACACGTGACAACAACAACAACAACAACTGCACATGGCCAAAAGTCCGGACCGCTGAGCTGAAGGGCCGAGCGACGTCCACAGCCGATCTGAAGGGCTGAGCAACGTCCACAGCCGAGCTGAAGGGCCGAGCAACGTCCACAGCCGAGTTGAAGGGCTGAGCGAGGTCCACAGCCAAGTTAAAGGGCCAAGTGATGTCCACAGCCGAGTTAAAGGGCCGAACGACGTCCACAGCCGAGTTAAAGGGCCGAGCGACATCCACAGCCGAGTTAAAGGGCCAAGCGACGTCCACAGCCGAGCTACAGGGTCGAGCGACGTCCACAGCCAAGTTAAAGGGCCGCGCGATGTCCACAGCTGAGCTGAAGGGCCGAGCGACGTCCACAGCCGAGTTAAAGGCCCGAGCGGCATCCACAGCCGAGTTAAAGGGCCGAGCGATGTCCACAGCCGAATTAAAGGGCCAAGCGATGTCCACAGCTGAGCTGAAGGGCCAAGTGATGTCCACAGCCGAGCTACAGGGAACCATTCCCGAGTTCAAAGGCTGATCAACGTTCCACGATGCACCATGGCCAGACCCACGTCTTGATGACCAGAGTAAAAGGAAGGGAGGGCGGGAAAGATCTTCTGCCATGGGCCTGCAACACCCCCCGTGGATGAAGTGAGGCGGCGTCCTCCTCGGACGGAACAGGAAGTGGAGCGGCGTCCCTCACCGAAACAGGATGCGGGGCGATGGCACAGGGAAAAAGGTCCGGGAAGACTGACAGAACAGTCCAGGGGAGCATGAGGAGGAGAAAAAAAAGCCGGTCCGAGCTGAAAGCTATCCTGCTGGGTCCGAGTTTGGGTGGAATCATTCTGTCACATCCAGGAAGGAGGGAGACAGACCCATACACAGGATAGCTTCAAATGAATGGGGTTTAATAAATGATAAAGTAAAAGATGATAACTAAAACAATACAAAAGGACAAGGAAATAAAACGGTAACAGAGACGACACTTAACCAGACTAATGATTCCGTGCTGCCATCGGCAGTAATTAGGAATAATGAACAGGTGTGGAGACGGGGAGGAGTGAACGAAGGCGGGGAGGACAGGGGACAACAACAACAATAACAACTGCATATGGCCAAAAGTCCGGGCAGATTCCTGACACTTCTCATGTTCAAAAAATTTTTGTAAGACAATCAGGCCCAAAACATTCAAAAGCCAGTTTTATGAATTCTCCCTCGGTACTAAATTACCTTCCACCTCTTCAGTTCAGTGAAATAGCAGTTTTCAGGGCTACAGATGTCTTTATTTTCAACAGGCAACATACAGTACAAGATCAGCAACTTCCTAATGACATCTTTGTTCAGAACAGCCTGCAGTAAGCTGCTCGTCTGTGATCCAAAGCCTGTTTGAGCAGGTAGTCCTATAGATTGTGCACTCACCTAGACCACAGCCAATTATCTCAACTCATCCTGATTAGCTGGGGGTCTCAGCACCATCTGTAGCACAGATCAACCAGCTCACTTCCAATTAATAGAGCCACATATAAGGCTCCGTAAATACAGGGCAAGACAGCTATCATCAGCAAGATTAGACAGATGCTAATTGACCGTCTCTGAGAGGGGCTTTCTCAAGGTTCAGAACATCTTGACTAATCCATGCGTGGGACAAGAACTGTTTTTGCTGACAAAAATATTGAGTTTGTGCTGAGTGCCACTTTTGTAAACAGGAGCAAACAAAGTGTCTGCTGCACTAGCTCTCTTTTACTTCCGAAAACTTGTGCATTTATCTCTGTAAACTTAGTTGAAAACCTTTTTTGAGGATGCCACTAAGAGGTTTGTGTCTTTTGTGTATGTGTGTGTTTTTTTATACTTGTTGTTTTCATTCCCTGTGCCTCTTATCCTTGCATCTTAACTGTGGTCTGTAACCAAATGATTCAAGATTTCTTGCTCCTCTGATAAACAGCAATTGTCTTTGGCCCAATCTCCACCCAAATGTTCTTATGCTGTTCGTCTCTAAGCTAGATAATAACCTGCCTGCATGATCACAGACATATTGCGTCTTGTTGTAAGCTCCACACTGCACCCACAATTACATGCTTCACATTTCAAGTATATTCATGTTTTAAAGCTGGATAAAAGGTTATATCGATGACAGAAAGTCCCAGAACGAGTTAGTTTTGCGATATGACTAATACTAAATATGTTAATTAGATATTACTTTCTGCAATAATATGATTTAGCTATGATTTCTTGGCTCATTAGCTAATAGACCAGAATATGTAATAAACTTGTATTTGTTGTATATAGTGTCTAAATAAAGTATACAATTGGTAGGAATTAAAATTAGTAAATAAATCTGTATATATTACTGACTGATGCCTTAATTGATCTTTGAAGTAGAAGAAGTTTCCAGATTGGTGTCCAGGATCTTGGACAACATTTCTTTTGTGCCCATAATAACTGTATTTTAGAGAGCTTTATTATAAAAGGAACTCAGTCTGCATTACATGTACAGATACAGTATAACGATTATATCTCCCGGTGTAATTAGGATAAAAGAAAACAAACAGTGACCTTCCGGAAAACCCTGTGATTATGATATATACTGATTGAGACTGTCAGTGTAATTAAACTGCCACAGAAATGGATATTGATTTTCTAATATTTTAATTCACATTGCCATTCAATCACATTTATTAAAACAGAATAAGAACTGTCAAAACCAGTTTGTGAATATAAAGTATAACCGAGTGCAAAAGTTTGCATACACTATGTACATTTGTGTGAAAAATGAAGACAAAACCTCAAGACATTTAGTGGGTAAGGTTTCACAAAAAGCAAATAATATTTGCAATTATATTGAAATAAAAAAATCAGCTTTCTATTCTGACCTAAATCCATGGTTTGTTTTTCTTCTTCTCATATGTAGGAACTGAAGCAGTGTAAGAAGCAAAAGTCACAATGCTCAACAACAGAACACTTCAGCTCTGAGGTTATTTTAGTCTCAGCTTTCTTGCAGACATGGAAATGACCATTGTTCCTCTCAGCAGTTCACTGGTGACATAAATATCCAGGCAATGCTCTTTTTTTTCAGCAGTTCACTGGTGACATAAATATCCAGGCAATGCTCTTGTGAAGCTTGTGGTGTCTACGGCAGAAGATAACTAAGCACTGTTTGCAATGGCTGTTTCTTCTGCTGCCTTTCCAAAAGGCCCCTGAAGTAACAACACAATGAGGGAAAAAGTAGTGGAAATAATGTGCTTAATCCAGGCCTCACAGGTCCACCATCTGGCTCTGGGGACTGTGGATTGTGGTTTGATACTGGAAGTTTACACAGCTGACAGAAGCACTAAAGGCCTTGAAGTTCTCTCTTCTCCACTGCCTGTGAGGCAAATCATCTCCAACTGAACCCTGAAATAGGGTTAGACCAAAGAGGACTTAGTTTACTGAAATCCCGAAGCGTTTGAGACACTTCACACCAGAGAGAGAAGGCTCTCCTTGTTGTGGATAAATTGTTACATCCAGCTGAATAGAAATGGGCTGGGTGAAAGGTCAGATGGTAAGCTGTTGGATTTATAGCTTGTGTATGACTGAGCCACATGCCCTCAATTCCCTCTGCTGGTGAAAACTGCTTAAAAATGTGGTCAGTTTGCGGTTTCTATTATAACTAATTATTATTGAGGTTTGAACATGGAGAGCTGGTTCAATGGTTTTTATCAAATTCTACACAGGGTCAGGTATAGGAGAAGATGAAAATCATGTTATAGCATTTCCCTGGTGGAATATGAGTTTCTAAGAACTGTTTACTCTAGTCTTAATTGGCAACTTCTGGGACAGAGGCAGAGAGAGAGTGAGTGAGTGAGTGAGAGAGAGTGAGTGAGTGAGAGAGAGAGAGAGAGAGAGAGAGAGAGAGAGAGAGAGAGAGAGAGAGAGAGAGAGAGAGAGAGAGAGAGAGAGAGAGAGAGATTTTTTTGTTTTGTTTTGTTTTTGCTAAACACCAAAAACTGTGGGTCCAAAATACCACTGCATTAATTTTGGTTTAAAAGTGTATCACCTATATAGTATTCTCTATATCAAAGCAACTTCATCAAAGCAGTGGAATTGGATAATATCATGTTCTTGTATATGACATAATACATTTATGCTATTAAAATTTGTGTATATTTTATTATATTTAAAGTGCTTAAATGACAAGGCTGAGCTTCAGCTGTAACACTAGGTACTGTAGGTCAGTCTTTACTCCAGCTACAGGTGGTACGTTTTTTCTGCCTTCTGTAGATTTCCAGAACCACTCCTCGTTTTTGTGAGACTCAAGCACCTCCTTTCTGTTGCACTATGCCTTCTTCAGTTCTCCTGGCTCCAAGCTACCCCCACCCAGGGGCAGAGCCTAACATCTTTGATGCTATAAAGATATACACACCACCACAGGAGGAGTTTCACTTCATGAAGAACACCTGCTTGATTCAGTTGCTTCAAACCCCCTGGCAAATAGTTGCAAATTATTGCAGGTTTAATTGTCTTTATATAAATACAATGATATAATGCATTCCTTTATGTCTCTCTTTTTCCCTTTCTTCCTCTGTGCCCTGATCAGTCCTCACAGGAAACACTCAGTCATCCTCATAATTTTTTTCTTTATATTTACTACTTTGTTGGGGCTTGCTCGATGGGCAAGCTTACTTGCTGAAGGTCCAAATTAACAACTGCTAAAGGTCCTCGTCGTGAAAGCATTGGATCCTCCCTACTTATAACAAGTGCAACAACAACTGTAGACTTTGTTTTTTTTTTATCTATGGAAGTGTCTGTGTTGGCATCGCTGTCAAATAAACCATTTCTTTGTCCCCTATGTCTATGAGTGTTATTTCATCAGTTATCAAATAAGGCAAAGAAAAAGCTCTAATATATTCCAGTCATGTAATCCTATAATTCTTACATTTCTGTTATACTTGTTCTTAATCCTCTGTGTCAATGACTGGATTTTTGACAACTAAATGCTGTGAGGTAGCATTAATCACTATGTTTTTATCAGCTCATGAGCTTCTTTTGTGTAGTTAGTTCTAGACAGTTCCTTGACAACAGGAAAACATTGGCAAATGTTATGGACTCGTTGTTGCCAAGAATGCACAGGGAAATGTTTGCAGAGGTAAACACTAAAAAAACGATAATGATTATACTCGTATGGCCCATTACACGATCATGGTCTGATGTAAAATTTAAAATATTCTTATAATTTTTCCAGAAGTTTTTAATGTCTTCACAAGAACAAATACATGCCAATGAGTAGAGAAAAGTTAGAGAAAAGTGTGTCTGGTACTGATACTATGACACAGATATACAGAGATAAAGTGTGTATGCCTTCTTTCACTTTTACTTAGGCATGTTTACTGTATGATAAAAGACACACATTGGTGATTATACAGTAACGTCCCTAGGTGGCTCTAAGATCCATAAAGTACACTATTGTGCAATTTTGCCTGACTAATTTAATATTCCATACAAAATTGATGTGTAGTCATCATTATGTCATACATAACTTATATGGCTAAATAAATATATGAAACTGTCATTGGTTTGGTGTTAACAGAGCCATGATCCTTTAAATCTTGAATTATCTGTGCAACACTTATAAATATATATATATATATATATATATATATATATATATATATATATATATATATATATATATATATATATATATATATATATATATTTCTGCATTTTGGACACGGATTCAGGTCCAGCACTCCACTTTCCTAACACAAAGAAATCTTTGCAAACACTGGCTGGGTGATGTGTCCTAACTTGCCCAAGTATCCTTTCCATGCTAAAGCCTCTTTTCTCTTCTTTAGTCTCTCAGACTAAATTCAGTGCTTGACATACATTCTCAATAACCGTAAAGAGAAACCCAAACAGAGAAAAGCTTATTTCAATTCTGACGTTACTGAAACCAAAGCCAAAGTATGTTATTGTTTTCCTGTCAAGACTCTTACAGACTTTAGAAGGTTCAGAATGAATATATGACCCATTCACATTCTCTCTCTCTCTCTCTCTCTCTCTCTCTCTCTCTCTCTCTCTCTCTCTCTCTCTCTCTCTCTCTCTCTCTCTCTCTCACACACACACACACACACACACACACACAGAAAGAGAGCAAGCGAGAGAGAGAGAGAGAGAGAGAGAGAGAGAGAGAGAGAGAGAGAGAGAGAGAGAGAGAGAGAGAGAGAGAGTTATGGGAATGAACTCACTATGCACTCATTGTCCCAGCTGGGCTTGCAGTCTGTCTCCATACCAACCAGGTGGATCTGTCGGCTCTCACAGGTAAGGCAGACACCTGCTGCATTATTGACTAGCCATGCAGGCCTAGAGCCACATGTAATCTGATCAAATAACAGTATCCCTCCTCTTCTCTTTTGTCTGCTTCATCCTGACATCAGGCAACTGAAAAGCCCTAAATTAGACCCATTTTGCATGCTATTTTTCCATAGTTGCATATGGACACAATTTTTGGTTTTAACCTGCATAACAGCTGTTCGCTATTTTCTCCCTTCCCCACCCTGAACAATGAGACATGCCACGAAGAGATAAACATTTACATATTAACAAGTAGAAATCACAACAATAAAAGCTTGTGAGGTACAGGATGGGCTACATGGAAAACAACATAGCCATTTATGCACAAGTTAGTGCTTGTTAGGACTTTTCCTTTCTGAAGCAAATAAAAATTCTGTTAGGATTAACCCCTACTTATGAAATTTTGGAGCAGAAATGGCAATGAAAAGGCTCTGAGCTTTGTAATTAGCACAGAGAAAGACAAAGAGACAACTAGAGAAAGGAGATTGTGGGCTTGGAGAATGGTGACTTTCGCTTCCACTTTTAGAACTCAATGAGGAGTACCATGAGTTACCCTGACACTAAACCCTGAACCTTGACCTCTAACTAACAGTCCAGGCCAGCCATTTCACCTGCTGTAGCCTTACTTCAATGAAACACATTCATATTTAGCTTGATTTGTGATTTGAAAACTTAAAAAAATTGAAGGATAAAGAAATTAAAATTTAATTTGACAACATGGACTCAATAACAATTGCTGTCTCATTACATTCGACCAAATTATTTAGACATATATCTCGTTCCAACAAAGGACAAGAAGGACAATGAGGTCTTCCCTGTGGGGTTAATCAACTGAGCACATGCACCTCTTGCGCGCCCTCTACTGGATAATAATAATAATAATAATAATAATAATAATAATAATAATAATAATAATAATAATAATAATAATAATATTATTATTATTATTATTATTATTATTATTATTATTATTATTATTATTATTATTATGTCAAGAGACTGGGGCAACTATTACACATAATGTAATATCATGAGGATAATCTAGACAATATCCTGAAGAAGCAACTTAATATCAGAGCAAATGTAATGCAGAACGTTACACTAGTTAATAGATGGCAGTGATTCCAACTACTGAGCCTGGAATTTGATGCAATTTAATGTAATGTTTGTTCAATTACTTTTTTCTTTTAAATTGGGGTCCACATATTTAAAATAGTGCTTTAATTCATACATAGCTCACAGCTTGGTTTGGATATAAATACCTTAATAAAAAAAAAAAAAAAATAATAATAATAATAATAATAATAATATTTTTGGTCAGGCTTATGTTTTCTAATGTTCCTAATGGTCAAATTTAGATCAGTAATTGTACTAGTTATTTACTAGCATAATAAAGTGTTTCCTAGTGTTAACCTGCTCTGGAAATAAATTAAAAGGAGAAGAAAGATAAAATAAACCTTAGAATGCACAGAAAAGAAGAATACATGAACCAATTAATTAGCCTGATAATATATAGTCAATCTATATTCAGGTAATAGATCTTGTAGTGTTTGCTTTTTGGTCTGAAAGTTTACCGTTTATTTGTTTGTTTCTAAGAGATCATATTTATTACAGGCAGATGCCTCTTGTACCCCAACCAATATAAAAAAGCGTACAGGTGCAGAATGAGTGATAAAGGTACCCCTGATGGTACTACCCCAGTGACAAGTGCAAATCCCTTAAATCCACCCCTCCTTCTAAGGTTTATGTTAGATGACTGGCTTGCACACAGAGCATCAGAGCATGTATAGCCTTCTTAGTTCCTAAAATGATGTTCCTATTGTTATAACTTTGGTGTTATGATGTGTCAGAAAAAAGATCCAGTGAACTGTTTTTTAATTCACACTTGAAATTATGCAATATTTACAGAGATTATATAAATGAAAAAGGGTGAAAAGGGTGTTTGAATTTTATATTAAGCAACCACAGACTATTGCAAATAGGAAAGCCAGTGTTTTCTATTGCATACTGCACCTTAGGAGGTTTGTGTACACTAGGTGAATGAATAGAAATGATGGACACATTGTGCTATGGGAGTCTTCAGCTCTTCAGCTAATGATTATGTGGGGCATTAGACTGTGACTGATAAAGGACGAGTGATCTGCAGCTCATAAAGCTCATTTGGGTTTTCTTACAGAGAGACTTTATGCATTATCTTAAGGCAATGGTAAAATGCATTAAGACCATAGAGGGAGATATGCAGTGTATTTCTACAAAATAATTGAGAAACACCTGCAAACAGAAATCAGGAGTGCTTCCAAGTGGATTTGTGATCTTCAGCACAGGTAAATGTAGATATTTGCTTTATGTGCACTAGTGATGGATTACTGTAATATTTCTAAAGCTGTATAATGTTACATATATACATGCTTAATACACCAGGTAAGCTTCTCAACACGTGATATTATACAGCTTTGTACATCTATCTATCTATCTATCTATCTATCTATCTATCTATCTATCTATCTATCTATCTATCTATCTATCTATCTATCTATCTATCTATCTATCTATCTATCTATCTATCTATCTATCTATATGTGTGGAATAAAGAATAATGCACCATACCTCTATATAAGTTGACATACACTGATGTTTACAGAAGTCTTTTAAAGAAACCTTCAGCTAAGCTAAGCTGGTGTATTAAAATATCACACACACACACACACACACACACACACACACACACACACACACACACACACACACACACACACACACACACACACACACACACACACACACACACACACACACACATATTTATATCAAATTACACACACAAGGTTCTATGTGTGTATGTGCATGTGAGTATATCTGTGTAGATTTTTTTCTTCTTGAGGTGGATTACCTAATGATTGATCCTCTTAGTGTGAGATGAGACAATGTGTACATGGTTGGTGACTGCATTGTCCTTCTCTGCAATATGTACACATAACTGGTTACATTCTTGGTATTACAGCTTAGCAGAACCCAACACAATACAGAGCATTTATTAACAGAGCATCAAAAGGAGTAACTCTAGTCTTTACAAAATTATTATCCATGCATAGCTTATTATTGTAGTTATTACAATGACCAGAAGAGGGCGAACTTGTGCCTTTAAACCAGGGGTGAAATATTTTTGAAAAGAATTCAGATTAGACCCCATCATTAAACATGAATTATGCTTAATATTTTCAGCTTTAAAGTGAAGTTAAGGTATTTATATCCAAACCAAGCTGTGAGCTATGTATGAATTAAAGCACTTAATTTAAATATGTGGACCCCAATTTAAAAGAAAAAAAGTAACTGAACAAACATTACATTCAATAGCAGTAAATTCCAGGCTCAGTAGTTGGAATCACTGCCACCTATTAACTAGTGTAACGTTCTGCATTACATTTGCTCTGATATTAAGTTGCTTCTTTAGGATATTGTCTAGATTATCCTCATGATATTACATTATGTGTAATAGTTGCCCCAACAGTCTCTTGACATAGAAGGCATTTTAATGAAATAAAGACTATAATTACATGGCACTTGGTGGGAAATAATTCTTGATTTCTCTTTAGATGTCAGCCTCTCTCACTATTAACTTTGTACTATCTATCTGTATGACATGACTTATCATACAGCATTTAGCTACCTGAACTATTAACACAGTTCAGGTTGCAGACTCCCCTCTTCAGAAGTATAAAATTATACAGAAGTTAATGTTATACTTCTGAAGAGGGGAGTCTGCAACCTGAATTTAGCTCTGGGGCCAGACGGTGGACATCCCTGTTTTAACCTTCCTCAAAAAAAGATTCATGCATGCAAACAAATAATTACTCATGGATATTAGCAATGTAGATTCACCTAATGTGTGGGCCAAATTTAAATTGAAAACCAATTCATTTTCCCAGATCAGTTATCAGTGTTACTGTGTGTGTGTGTGTGTGTGTGTGTGTGTGTGTGTGTGTGTGTGTGTGTGTGTGTGTGTGTGTGTGTGTGTGTGTGTGTGTGTCTGTGTATGCCCATGGAGGCTTATGCAAAATAATCAGGTGTAAAATCAGGAACACACTCTAACAAATGACATCTGTCTCACTCTCTCTTTTATTTTTCTATAACCCATCTGTCACTGCTTCTCAAACCAAGCCATTTTTCAGGGCAATGGCATCCTAAAATAGGTTTATGTTCTATAACCATTTATGAAATCTCCATCCATTAAAGTCAGATGCTTCAAAGAGCTTGGTGCATTAAGCCTGATTATAGTGTGCCAGGAGGAGGAAATGGGCTCTATGTGTTGAGCTTGTCAGCAAACGGTTTTTATCCCTTGTTGCCATCTTGTCAGTTAGAAGCATCAGGCTGAAAGAAATGCTGTGATTGATAGATGCTTCAGCTTTGATACAGGTACTGTGCGGTTCTGAAAGGATATTGGCTCTTCGGCATGCTCAGGACAGGTGTGAGTGTATGAAGGACTCATGGAAAGAGGAGTAAGAAAAACAAGTGGTTCTTTTAAAAGGGCCTCTATCAGTCGCACCAATTCTGGCTCCCAGAAGGTAAGACTTTGCTGCTAGAGTCATAAACATGTTCATCTGAAGTTGATTTGGTGGTGAGTCAGTATTTAACGGATGCCAGTGATAGGGACTGGCCAGATCCAGAAAGTTCAGTTAAGTATGTACACAGTTTAAATCAGAAAATGGGGGGTGAGCAATGGAATTATTTTAAATGTTTAATGGAAACTGGCTTATTTTGGGAAATCTGAAGTGCTTAATTTTTTCCACCTACTGAACGAATTATTGTCAGATATACAAACAAGAATGCAATTTGCATAACCCTCAACAAGCCAACAGTTTTTTTAATACATTGCAGTCCATTACTTTTTTCTTTCCCTCTTCAATGTCAATGATAGAATTCACTTTTTCTTCTAAACCAACCATTCAAGTGGCTTTAATTATATTTGTTAGACTATTGTTACCAAGATTAATAAAATGTCTTTCAGTCTGACTTGTTTTAACAATGTAGTCCATTTACATATGAATGATGTTTTGTATTATTATAAAGTACTTTTTATAAATCGTATACAGTATTTATATATTCAAACCAATATACTGAGAAAATAAAGAATTATGAAAAATTGAAATCTATGTCAAAGACCAGATTCTGAGCCTTAAGTATTTTCTGGATTTAAAACTATATTTTGTCTTGTGTTTTTCTTGTGTCTGAAACCACTGCAATTCCGGAGCTGAAATTGAAACATGGCTTTATTTCCATTACAGAGATTTGAAATAAGGGTAATTCCAGTCCTCTGTATGACTGAGAACTAATGGTTGAGGCTAAAATTGTGAAAGCAGCTGTTCTGTGCTATTGTGAGAGCTGTAATGTTAGTTAGAGCATGTGATCCACCACTGCATTGCTGCTCAACAGCAAAAGGAGGAATGGGTTTGCTAAAAAAGTTGGACTTTTGTACTTGTTTGAACTTTCAAACCTTTAACTTGACCTTCTTAACCCTATCGGAAACCTCCAAACCATTCTCAATACCAGCACAAAGAGGCTGTCTGATCCATCCCCATCACTAATCTTCTGTAATGGCTGAGTATGTGCACACACAGCTGGGCCAGATTAAGCTTTTTACTTTCTCATGTATGGCCACAAAATATAACACTTTCCAAACTGCTATATATGGTGTTATAAAATACTTATCATGTAGTTTTTAGTGTTGTAAAACTATGATTTTTACATATTTTATTTTCCTTAGGTGAATTGTTTGGGAATATTCATAGACGTGTAAAAATATTTAAAGAATGTAGACATTTATACGAGCAAAGACAGAGTGTTGTGTGTTAAAAAGACATACAGATTAACTTTAATCTCCAAGTGAATTTAATTCTGATTCTTATACATTGTACAGTATCGGTTTTTAGAAAACACAAGATCATGTCTAAATTGTACAATACAAAGACAAAAATAAACACATAGCTGGCATGAAAATGCATCTTATGACTCCAAGGTTAAACAGTTGCATGTGATGATGGTTAACTGGATTTTAAGACTCAGATACAATGAGTCTTTTTAGAGACACATAGAGAGACACATTTTAGTGAGTTAAAGCAAATTAATTTAAACTTGCCTTGTGCACCACACACTCAGTGGCAGCTGTATGACTTTAGGCATCCAGGATGGCTGAGAAATCTGAGAAAGCTGTAGTCACTGAAATGAACACCCAGCTTATGCTGTTTATATACTTATACTGTTTATAATCTATATAATAAGTATGAATTTTAATATTTTAATATTTAAATATAAACAATCAGTAGTGAATCTCTCGCAATTGTATGTTCATATTTCGTGTGAGTACAAGCTTGTCAGTTCAAATAAAGAACTGGTCATGGTCAAATAAAGTGTGCACACACATATGTAGTATTTCTCTTTTATTTTTTAAGAAAAAAATGGATTATATATTAAATCATATATATTATTGTTATAACTATATAACTAAGCTATGATTTAAACTATAATTAACATCACCTGTCCATTATCCTCTTATCACCAATCTATTCTACCTGAATCAAACTTTAAAGATATAAGCAATGTAGCATTAAGATATTATGATCTTTGCCTTATAGAAACAGATAAAACAGACAGTCATCACACCATAAGAGTTAGCCTAACTTAAAGAAATAAGATTTGTATTTGAATAGCAAAGCTGAAAGCTGGGGAATGCTTAAAATTACATCTTAATCCGTTTCTTTATTTTTTTTCTAACCTTTTGAAAAAAATCTTTAGGGGCATTTATAATCAGTTTTCAGTAATGGTAGAGCCATTCTTAATCAGGTATAAATGATCTTTTGTTTTGAGCATCAGCTTCTACTCATGGCTTATGAAATAAATGAATGCTGTTGATTGTTGCCAGGTTTGTTATAGGCCTTATTAATATGTTTGGCCAACAAAATCCGACCCCCCCATTAGAATGTATTCCGAGGTTTTGTGTATTTTCTCAGAAAACTAACGAGGCCATGAGTTCTGAAAGGATTTGGGTTTTAATTGATGCTTATAATGAGTGTAAGTAAGCTGAAGTAAGTGCGTCACTATAGATGAACACCAACACAAACTAGTGGCCTTTGTTTTTCCTCAGACATAATTGACAGCTTTTTGACCACAGCACTAACATAGTGCTGTCTACATGCTGCTTGTGTTTGCTAGTGTCCCCTGACTGTCATCAGACATTGAAGTATTAACTCACGTCCATAAAAAAGATCCCAATGAATGGCTGCATTTTTAATGTCTGGTTATAAAACACCTCACCCAAGCAAAATACAAAAGCAATACAAATCCCCTTTTGGAAACCAATGAAAGAATGAACAATTCTGAATAAGTCAGCGCACAATATTTGACAACAAATGAAATGAAGGGAATGGGTTGGACATGTAGCATAAGTGATTAAGACATTTATAAAATTTTGCTCTTTATCATTAACTTTAAAACTCCTTCATCTGATTTTTTGTTCCAAACCATTTAAACCAAATAATATATATATTTCATCTTTTTTATATTCATTGCTTCATCACCAGAATATCTTCAATGCACATAGAATTATACAAGCCTTTGGAACCTTCCTAGAAGGATAAACATTTTTCTAATCCGTGTTTAAAGGCTACACACTGACATGTCTCACTTGTCACTCCAAAAAAATCCCATAGGTGTTCCATAGGCCATAGAATATGATTTATTATAATTATGACATTTATTCAGATATTTTTCATACTCAGTATAGTGTTTGTATATACAATATGTTGTTATTCAGAGATTAATGAAAGAAAGCTAGAAATACACTCTAATATATGTCTGGTAAAGACTCTGTTTAACTCCGTCATAACATGCTTGAGAGAAAACCGCTTAAATGCCATTAGCAACACGTGACCTTATCTCCAGCTGGAGTCCAGTCATTTCTTAACAAGAGGATTTTTCTTGTATTAGGATGTCTGGCCCAATTCTCTCAATTATGCAGATTGGTGTTGAAGTGAAAGTAGTTGGGGATGGTGACAAGTCAGAAAGCTCCTCTCACCATAGTATCTATAGTTGTGTCTTTTTCTTTCCCACTTTCTTTTAGTAAAACATCAAATCTCTTTTAGCATTTACTCCATCACAAACCTTGGCTTTGATCTGCTTGGTTAAGACAAAAATCCAGAAAAAGAAGTCTCAGGAATTGAAAGATTAAGGCAAGGAGGAGGGGTTGAGGCTATCAAAGCAGATTTGCTGCTCTCCTTGTTCTAGCAAGGGATGAAAATACCCTCTAGGCAAAGGGAGAGGGGTCATGGGACTCCCAAAAGGATTACCTTGAACTGGAATCATGAGACTTTCTGTGAACAAAGGGCCTGCTCACATGCTCATCATATGAACAGCCCCTCATAAAGTGGCGAAGTTTCATGTCCAGTAGGATTCAGTGGGTGCTGACACACTGACAAGGAGAGAGCTGCCCTGACCAGAGGAGCAGGAAAGAGGACACTGATGCAGAAAGCTGAGAGCCTTGATTTCTCCCCCTTTCTCCCTTTAACATAATAGGCTGCACAGGTAGGATATGTTTTCAGCTGCTGAAACCGAGGAAACCATTCTTTAGTAATGCTGAATATGGACTAGGTTATGGACTCTTAAAAGTTCTTGTTTGTCTGTAGACTGTGTACTTTTTGCAGGTGCTTCTGGTGATGTAAGAAAGCATGCTAAAATGGTACACTGGCAGCTTGAACTTATGAAGAGAATCTGTGGTGTAATTCAGTTTATCATAATTGATCTGATTAATGACAAGCTGGTATCAGTTAATCAAATGCATTATATATATTTTGTGGTAAATTAATTTCTTGGGAAATAATGTTAAAATGCTAGAAAACCATTCTCAAAAGTAAAATAAGTGCTGGTAAATTATACATGAAATTTTAAATCTTCAAAAACACTAATACGTTTAGTCTAGACTGCTTTCCTGGTCTACTGATGATGACTTCGTACAAAAGAATAGCAGGGGGTAAGTTGTGGTCACATGGGTATATAACTAGCTCTTTTCTTATTCACTTGTCCATTTCTCTTCATTTAAACATCCAGGAAAGATTTGCTTCAAAAGCTTTCATCCTAATTAGGATTGAACAGACAAGAAAGGCCTGGGTAAAAGGGAAGTTATTTTCATCGATTTACTGGGACACGATGAAAAAATGGCTTTGCTGGGTCTGACATTTTTTAAAAAGCTACTTTTTGTTTTATTGGGTTTTCTTCCATTTATTTAGAAATGGAAAAGAGAGCAGTAACAATGTGCAGAACAAATCTGAGGTCTAATTTGCTATGCACTAATAATTTCAGGACAAAAAACAAATATGGCCTGAATGTAGTTAGTAGCCCCTTCTGCCTTTCTTTCCCACATTTAGAATTTTATTGCTTTATCTCTCTTAACCAATACAACCTAATGACTTTTTTTGTACACAGATTTATAGTAAGATTTTTTTTACATACATTTAATCTCTTACCAGAGATTAGCATATTAAGCATAATATGTATTAATATTTTTTCATCATGCACTATAGTACTTACATTTCATTTAGTATTACTAAAATAAGTAAATTTAATAAATATAACTAGTCAAAACCTTCAGCCTAAAAAAATACATAAAATTATTATGTTCATTTAGCAAATCTTCACTCTTCTTTTGCAGGGTCTGAAAGCTTGGATTGAGAGGACATTTCAGAAAAGAGAATGCATTCACATCATTCCATCGAAGGATCCAACTCGGTAAACCAATTAGCCTAAATAACGCAATAGTCGGGAAAAGACCTTGGAAATTTCAACAATGTTAAAATGATAAATAATATCATAGATGCAAACAGAAAATACAGAGTATTCTGTAAGTCTAGTTCAAATTCTTCTAATTAAAAAAAGAATATTAATGAGTCACAATGCACACTAATTCAACAAGGATTTCACTTGTTAGACCATTTTTGGTTGATTTTATGGGAGTAAAAGAGGCTTCTGAAATTCTGATAATACTTTAAGGAATATAGGACAACTGACTGCTAAGCAGCTGTGCGTGACGGCGTAAAAGGGGCTATAGACTGCTCTACTAACCACCCATGGCCAGAAAGGTATAGGGCTGCCAGAGCAAATGGCTATAGTGAACATTTATTAAAGAGTGCTGTTTACATCCAGATGGCCTACATTGATGACCAGACTTTTTATTTGTTGCATAAAATCAAACTATTTTTATGTAGCAATGATAACAATCAACAATTGAAGAGGGGAGAAATCCCCCAAAGTGCTTCTAAAAGGTTTTTAAACTTTACATGCACAGAATGTAAAACTATTTACTTTTCTACAAAGGTGTGCCTGTGGTCATTTGGTGACCCAACATGGCACCATCCAAACTGAAAAAAGGGAGGACCAGTTAGTGCAGGTGAACCCCCCTCAGGAGAAGTGGACTGTACTCAAACACACACAAGTTTCCTCCACTGATGCTTATGGCACCATCGAGTTTCAAGGAGGAGGATTTATGAACAAGGCCATGGTATATATATTTAATCACACTTCATGAAATATGTTTACATGTAACATCAGCTGATTGTCTGATGAACAAAGACTAACTCTATGCCTGAATTTAAAATGTGAAGATTGATGAAAATTCTCCATTGAAATATCAAAAATCTTTCTTTCAGTACATCAGAGTATCTTATGATACCAAACCGAACAGCTTGTTGCACCTAATGGTGAAGGACTGGCATCTAGAGCTGCCCACACTCCTCATATCAGTTCATGGAGGCCTCCAGAATTTTGACCTGCAGCCCAGACTCAAGCAGGTCTTTGGCAAAGGTCTGATTAAAGCTGCGGTGACAACAGGGGCATGGATCTTCACTGCAGGAATTAACACAGGTGGGCATATTTACCAGTCAGGACTACACGCTTTGATCTAAACAATGATACGTTACATAATTTTCTAAATTAACATTCAGGCGTGATCCGGCATGTTGGAGATGCATTGAAAGACCATTGTTCTAAATCCAGAGGAAAGGTCTGTGCCATTGGGATTGCACCATGGGGAATCCTAGAGAGCAAGGAGGATCTCATTGGAAGAGATGTGAGTCTGACCACAATGTATAGATTTGTATTCTTACTCTCACTGGATGCTGAGTTCTATTCGTTTTTTTGCTAATGAGTTTGGGTTTAATTTCAGGTCACCAGACCTTACCAAACAATGTCCAACCCTCTGAGCAAGCTGGCCGTTCTCAACAGTAGCCACTCCCATTTCATCCTTTGTGACAACGGCACATGTGGGAAGTATGGGGCAGAGGTCAAACTGCGTAGACAGCTGGAGAAGCACATCTCTCTGCAGAAAATAAACACCCGTAAGCATGTACAAACTGTTCTTTCAGTGCTGTAATGCTGTACCATTTTCTTCTAATGTCCAATTAAGGTTCTCATCTGAAATGTCTGTTATGGCTACATTTTGTACTTAAAAATTGTGTCAGTAGTGATAGAGGTTGATGGCAGATATTGGATCTCAAATAATGTTGTATGCACTGAAAAGGCCTTTGTCTGTGACCTGTGGGTTTCCCTTTGTCATCCTATGCCTGGGGTTTGGAATAAGGCAGGGAAAGCAAAGGGATGCTCAGCTGTCATCACTCACATCACATGCTAACCAGGTCAAAGCACAGTATAATGCACTATAGGTATTATATATAATAATACAATACAATACAATACAAAAAGTAGTATATACGATACAATAACTAGACCTCTGTCTCTTTTGTCTGATGGTTAGTAAGCTCTGGTAAGTGAAAAATGGACTTCCTCTAAGAACGGGGACTTTTTAAGCTATTATTTTAAGCTTGAAGAAGTTTTTACATTAAAAATGAATGAATATTGTACTTTTGTCTTATCCCAGCAACCTAAAAATCTTAATCTTAAAATGAATTTTTTTTTTTTGCTGTGCCTGAGGTTTAGGTCAGGGTGTGCCACTAGTATGCCTGATCGTAGAAGGAGGCCCAAACATGATCACTGTGGTGTTGGAAAGTTTGTGTGAGGAACCTCCTGTGCCTGTAGTAGTGTGTGATGGCAGTGGGAGAGCCTCAGATATCCTCTCATTTGCTCACAAACACTCAGAGAATGAAGGGTAAGAGATAGCTTTTAATCAAGCAGTAAGAGCTGATAGCTGTAAATGATTAGCTAGTAGACTTAAACATGCATTTGTTATTTCTAGGACAATAAGTGATGATGCCCGAGATCAACTACTGGTCAGCATTCAGAAGACATTTAACTACACCAAGAGTCAGTCAAAGCAGATCTTCCTTATAATCATGGAGTGCATGAAAAGAAGAGAGCTGGTAAGTACATGTATGATGCAACTAAAGCAATCATCAGGAAACAGTCCAAAATGGGATATTTTATAGTTAAAACTGTATAAAATGCATATGTAGCTATTTATTTCCAATAGGTAAATACATTGAAGAAGAAAATATATTATACAAGTATATGTTTAGCCACCCAACAGTGATTGAAAACTAGTTTAGTTCTTTAATGATGTATAATTGTAAATTTTAAAACACAACACTGGTTGATTTACAAGTACAGACCACACTCTCAACTAAATGACAAACAATGATTGCAGAAGTGTAAAAAGTAGGGAGACATATGGCTGGAATTGTGGGAAACTTTTTAAGTAGTGGAGATGGGAATTTATAGGAGATCAACTAGCAAGAGAGGTCTTTCTTCCAAATATTAGTTATTTCTTGTTAGTTATTATTAGTTATTAGTTATTTCTACATATAATAAAAACTCTTTGTAATCAAATGGCAGCATATTGTTGTGATTCATGAACTGTTAATTTGTTTTATTTGATTATTTTAATTTGATTTATTTGATGATATTTATTTGTATTTCATGCAACTTTTCATAAATAAACACAGCCCTGATTTTCACTGTCCTGCATCTTCATTTGTGTACTTTCCATGTGTGTAAAAAGAAAAACACCATCACCATGTGATCATTTGTGAATAAAGTCTTCTTCCCTAAGTCTTTTTCCCCAAACTGTGTTGCATTATGTCTACGTATAGCTCATATGTATCTCAGACCCTCAGGCAGCTCACTGAGCAAGAACTAGCAGGTTCATCTAATTCCCTTTTTTAACCATCATGCTAATGTATTTTTTATATTCATTTACATATATTTAATAGTGTCCATGGAAGGGTTGCATAGACCTTTCATATAATTCCTATATGAATTTTTATGTTGTAAAGATATGTTTGAGGCTCTATTTCTACACACTTCTGCTCTTTAAAGTTAAATAAAATGTAAATGTGCCTTCCATGGCATAGTGAATTCTGTCATGCTTTCACTGCCACTGGCTGTTCATTACTATTCAGTCCCATGTCAGCTCACAGAAGCTGATTATGAGGACTTCACAGAGCTCCAGATGCTTCGACTACTGGATCATTACCAGCCTGTTAGTCCATCCAAAGAAGGCCAGTGATTAAGATATACCAGTCAATTATTTGCTGAGGCATTTGCAGATGAACATGAGCTTCTGTACCGCATGCTCTCAGTTCCAGAGTCAAGTTTCATCTGCATGAGTTCCTTATAAGAACTGGTACCTCCCTGATGTATTATTACAGCATTATTTACATTACGGGATAACTAGTAAAGGCCTCCTGGTGATCCAGCGGCAAGATCCCGCACTCTGATTGCCCCGGCCCTGGTCCGAATCCCAGCCAGCCACTGAAGGGGTAACTCTCAGTTCTGATCCCAACCCCGTATAAAATTGAAGGGTTGCATCAGGAAGGGCATCCGACATAAAACCTGTGCCAAAATTTAATATGTGGACCGCATGACCTGCTGTAGTGACCCTGATCAGGGAGCAACCAAAGAGGGGAAAAAAAACTAGATAGCTAGTAAAATTTACTAATCATCCCACTCATCTTTAGTGTAGACATCAGACAGCATTTACACTCCTGTAGTAGATTTGGCAGAGGGTAAGTGATCTGAAAAGTATTTTCTGATATCTATGAGGACAGATGATAACAATGATGAGTGCAGCACCCCCTGCTTCCCCAATGTTCATTCCTTTGCTTCCTAGAAACATGGTAGTCAGGCTTCATACCCCAAAAATCCTTCCACCTCCACTTACTCTAAAAGTTCAGTTTCATAAAAGGTAGATTCTACTGGGTGACATTATATTAAGTGCCTAAAAACAATAATACACAGTATGTTCATTTATGCCTGTTCATGCATTTCATGTTTAGACCTTTTAATTGGCATCAAGTATCAGAAACAGGTAATATTATTTGCAATACTTTTTTTTTAAAGAAGCTTGGAATAAAATAAACAAAAGAACACAGTGTTATTGTTTGTCTATAATCCTGAATACAGAATACCAGTATAATAGCACTAAGGTTTGATTACAGTGAACAGGCTTTGCCTTTAAGTCTGAGGGTTTGGTGCAAAGTCGCATTTTAAAATATTAAAAAACATAATAAATTACATAAAAAGCATACTCAGTTAAATTTTCCAACATGATTTAGGTCTCATTGCCTTTACATCAATTGCTTATTTACACTCATATTTGAATGTAAACGTGATGGCATAAGGTGTGAATATTTTCACAAATATCTTCTTTAACTAATTCTGACATATGTAAGACTTTCTGGGTACTCTCTGTGTTCCTCAATATATCTTATAATTGTTTTGGAATAAAATATAACAAAAATAAATGACCCGCAACATTATTAAGATAAGGGTTAATAGTGCACACTACAATGCTGGACTCTTTGGCATTGTGCCACATATTCATACCAGCTTAATCACACTTAACATTTCTGCACATGTGACTAGCTCTCCGAGGCAATGGTATTTGATACAAGCCTCCTAAAACAAGGAAAGCTCTATTTTGCTGTTAAGTACAGAGCATTAGTCAGGCATCATATGTATGAGACCCTGAGAGGAAGGCTTTTTGCTTAGTTTCATGAAATAGCTACAGTATATTGGGCTAAGCTGAATGTAAGAGAAAGAGATTTGTTTTATTTAATCATTCATTCATTAACTCAGCTCATTTTAGTCACATTTTCCTTCATGTAAAATGTCTAAACATGATCTTTTACTTTTTTAATCAATACTCCTACTACAGATAACAGTCTTTCGAATGGGTTCAGAAGGACAACAGGACATTGAGATGGCCATTCTTACAGCTTTACTGAAAGGTACTCTCCAGATACTCTCCAGATCTAATAAATTAAACAGCATAGGTCAATCATAAATCACCTCATAAATCATAAATCGCATCTGTGTGTGTTCTCTGCCCTCTTAGGCACAAATGCTTCAGCTTCAGATCAACTGAGCTTGGCTCTTGCCTGGAATCGAGTCGATATAGCACGCAACCAAATCTTTGTTTACGGACACAACCTGCCAGTTAGACACATTTTTAAAATTACTATGCTGAAAAATAAATACATTTATTGTGCTCCAAATCAGAAACTTTTTTGGTTTTGCAGCCTGCAAGTGCTGTAGCTAGTGCCACGACTAGCCTGAAAGGCAAGAGCTCTCCTGCAGCATCACAGGGCACAGCTAAGGGCAGAGGCAAGAGGAGCAAAGGGGGAAAGGCCAGTGCAGATCTTTCAGAGGAACTGGATCCTAGAAAGCTAGAATTACTCAACTGGGTAAAAATGATGGACCATATTATACCGTACCATATTGTACTGTACCATACCATTATGTTCTTTTATTAAAGCAAGACACTCGCATGTTTGCCCTCCTAAGGTAAACTCATTGGAGCAGGCAATGATGGATGCACTGGTGCTTGACCGAGTAGATTTTGTTAAGCTGTTGATTGAAAATGGGGTCAACATTCACCATTTCCTCACCATCCCACGGCTAGAGGAGTTATATAACACAGTAAGCACCACTGAAAAAGCTGCACAAGAATCTATGAAATTGAAATTTTTAATCCTCAGAAAAAATATTCACCTGCCCTGAGGCCACATGGGCTTATTTTTTTCTCTGTTTTGTTTACATATATTTGCCTGCATCTTATTAGTTGTTGTATTTTGACAATTTTATCTCTTTAGAAACTTGGACCTGTTAACACACTGAATGCTGTAGTTCGAGATGTTAAAAAAGTAAGCCCTTAATTTTGGGTCAGACAGAGAATAAGATTTTGTTGATTTAAAGACAGGATAAAGAGAATGCATCTATACTATTTTGATAATTTGTACATACTGGAAAGAGTCAAAATTATTGGCACTCCTTTCCATTTCTATATAATGGAAAGAATTTCTCATTTAAATTCTAAATCTTGACTCATTCATGTGATTCATCTGCTTTAATACAAATTGACCAATGCAATGGCTTAGGGAAAACTGAATTCAGTAATAATGCACTTACATAAAATTTATTTTGATATTCAAGTAGCTTCTTTAGTTTTGAGTTCCAAAGCAATCATGGGACATTTTTACCCTTAACTATGTAATTGTATATCAAAAACATCATACTTTTCTCCATCACACATTTCTTAGCTTCCTGTTTGTGTTTTTTTGTCTCTAACCATCAAGTATGTCATTTTATTTAAACAAGTCCTCTTTAATATTTTAGGGCAACCTACCACCAGACTACCAGATTACATTAATTGACATTGGCCTGGTGATGGAGTACCTTATGGGAGGGGCCTATCGCTGTAAATACACAAGAAAAACTTTCCGCTCTCTCTACAACAACCTTTATGGTCTTAAAAGGGTGAGTGGGAACAGCAGGTGTTTGTATGTACAGTCCGAACACATAAGAGTCTAACAAGGGTCTTACTTCTTTTATTTACAGCCAAAGGCTTTAAAACTTCTTGGGATGGAGGTATGATTGACATTTTGCTTTTTGCTGTTCATTATGCTCTTCTGTACTGAACATGCAGCAGTTTATTACCATTGATTTATCATTGGCACTCCTAGGAGGATGAACCAAATCTGAAAGGAAAGAAAAAAAAGAAGAAAAAAGAGGAGGAGGTGGACATTGACATGGATGACCCTGAGGTCAGCCGTTTCCAGTACCCATTTCACGAGTTGATAGTCTGGGCTGTGCTGACGAGGAGGCAGAAGATGGCTCTGTTTCTGTGGCAGAGGGGAGAGGAGGCCATGGCTAAGGCCTTGGTGGCCTGTAAGCTTTATAAAGCCATGGCCCATGAATCCTCTGTCAGTGAGCTGGTGGATGACATATTTCAGGATCTAGATAACAACTCCAAGTGAGTTTAATGCATGTGATAAAAAGACGCAGAGAAAGCTAACACACTGATTTCCCCAAGTCTTTCATCTTATTATTTAAATAGAGAACATGAACAAAAGGCACAGTGGGTAGTGTTGCCATCTCACAATTCCAGGGAACTTGGCTCTGGCTTCCACCTCCAAAAAATGCCAATAGTCATTGGCAGCTCTAAATTGCCCCTAGAGGTGAATCTATGAATGCATGGTGCTGTGCTTTGGATTGGCATCCCATCGACAGTTTATCCTCACCTTGAACCAAATGTTATTTGATTGCTGATCAATTTTTGATTGGTTACTGAACATGAATGGATGACTGAAAAAAGAAAAAAAATTGTCTTTTACATATAAATGTTGTAGAACAATAAAACTGAAGATTTATTTTTGTTGTGCTTGCTTTTGAACATTTTCATCATACAATCACACTGTCCATTGAACATCATATTTAGCAGCATATTTCACTTTCAGGGAGTTTGGAACTTTGGCCTATGAGCTTTTGGACCAGGCATACAAACACGATGAGCAGGTGGCTATGAAGCTGCTGACGTATGAGCTTAAGAACTGGAGTAACTCCACCTGTCTGAAACTAGCTGTGGCAGCCAAGCACAGAGACTTTATTGCCCACACATGCAGCCAAATGTTGCTGACTGACATGTGGATGGGCTGCCTGCGGGTTGGCAAAAACCCTGGGCTTAAGGTGATTATTTATATAATGATATATCTTTGGAATCATATTCCATTTTATGGGTACATTGGATTCCCTATCCCTGGGATGTGAAAAATTATGTGTCATTATAGAATAATTTAGGTACTAGGCAGTTTCTGATTCACAAAAAAACTGCATCTCTTCAGGTGATTGCAGGCATCATCTTTCCTCCTTCAATCCTGCTCCTGGGTTTCCGTGTGGGTGATGAAATCTACCAAGGCTCTGATGACAGCACAGGTTCCAATGACAAGGATAATGACAACAAATCCAGCAAGGTTACTAAGGTAACTGTTCTCTCTAAAACATCCTAATTAGTAAGTTGTCTATGTGTGTGGTAGGGGTGGAACTCAATGGCATGATTTATATCTGTTTAGTGCTCCATATATTCAAATCTGTATTCATACTTGATGTGGATGTGACTAAAAAAAGTTTTTTTTATTACAATTTTTTAAGACATTACACTAGGTTCCAAGAAACACTGGAAAACTAAAAAACATGCCAGTACTGTCAGCATGATCTGTGATTTCTGGCTCCGACAGTTCCTCAATCTCAGCTATCAGTACCTGAGTTCATTATTAAGATGGCAAAAGACTGTTTTTTTTTTTGACCAGCTTGGACAGTTTTTATTTCTGTTTGTACAAGGCTATCATATTGTGTACTGAATTTATTTCTGTTTTCTAAAATATAACAACCTAGTAGCCTAATTTGATTTAAAGTAAGCCGGACCTGGAATATACAAAGGATGAACAATACATAATGAATGATATACAATGAATGACTGCTGTAAATGCATCATATGAGCATGCTTTTTACTATTGAACAATGAATACTATTTTATTGTTTACTTTGAAACAGGGAATTACCAAATACTTAGTGAAAAATGTTAACACACATCATGATATTTCTGCATTATCTGCATTTCTCATCTCCCCAATAACATGACCATGTTCTTCCAGGATGCCACCACAGATTCACATTCAAAGAAGGGTGACGAAGAAGGTGGCAGTAAAAAGCTGAGACATGTGCCCATTGGAAGAAAGATCTATGAGTTCTACAATGCTCCATTCACCAAGTTTTGGTTTACTACAGTAAGCATTTAACCACTGAATTAATATTAATATTATATCATATATTAATATAATGTTACTGATGTCTTCTTTTTGATGAAAAAACTTCTGTAAAACTTTACTTTACTTCTGTATCTCTAATATAAAATATCGTCTGATATTTTTGGGACAGATCTCCTACCTTGTGTATCTTATGCTGTACAATTATATTGTCCTGGTGAAAATGGAACGCTGGCCATCAATCCAAGAGTGGTTGGTCATTTCCTACATACTGACACTCGGCCTAGAGAAAGTGAGACAGGTGAGGTTTAAATTCTCTTTACAGAAAGGTCTCAGGAATTTCATATGAATCTTACACATTTTTAGAAACCTCACTTTATGTATTCATAAAGTTTTCCACGTAATTGACTTTTCACATGTAGTGCATTTGTTTTTCACATTTCTTCATATTATTAAATCATTCTTGGGTGTAATTTTCTCATATGATTAATAAGACATTAATTTCACATGTTAATTTCCACATTTATGTTATTTTTCCATGTATTACCTTTGACATTTATCAGCTTGAGAATCCTTTACTATAAGAGTCCTAGAGGAGTTCTTTTTTAAAGGTGTACTGTAAATCGCTAAATATAACATGACAAAAAACACATAAAATCATGTAGATACTTTTTATTAAGGAGGAAAGAACAAGAAGGAATGTGCTGCTACTAATAGGGTGTCTTATTGATCATGCACTTTCCTTATGTATTTACTGTAGGTGACATGGACAACAACAGAGTATTATGTGTATCAGATTCAGATTAGAGCTGAATTTCAGCACATGCGCTAATGTTATTAAGCACTTAAATAACTGGAGATAATTTTGTCTCCTGTTAAAATGTTCTGAAAGACAATTTAAAAAGAATGTAAATTGAGGGAATATACAACATCAATGCTCTTGTTTATGGTAGATTCTTATGTCAGAGCCTGGTAAGCTCAAGCAGAAGATTAACGTGTGGTTGGAAGAGTACTGGAACATCACAGATCTGGTGGCCATCTCTACCTTCCTGCTGGGTCTCCTCCTCCGACTACAACCTGAACCTTACATGGGCTATGGAAGGGTTATATACTGTGTTGATATCATCTTCTGGTACATCCGTGTGTTGGATATTTTTGGGGTAAACAAATACCTCGGACCCTATGTCATGATGATCGGCAAGATGGTAAGTAACAGTAAATCACACAAATAAAGAAAGCAAACTTTCATGTATTTCTGACTTTATAGACTTGTAGATAGTTTTTTAGATTTATCATCATCAATGTTCAATTCTTTACACCATTTAAGACACTAACAACAACAACAACAACTACAACATAATAATAATAATAATAATAATAATAATAATAATAATAATAATAATAATAATAATAATAATAATAATAAAACTCTAATGTAACATTATTGTTGTTGATTTTTTTCAGATGATAGACATGTTGTACTTTGTGGTGATCATGTTGGTGGTCCTTATGAGCTTTGGGGTAGCACGGCAGGCCATCCTCCACCCAGATGAAGAACCAACCTGGCGACTAGCCCGAAACATTTTCTACATGCCCTACTGGATGATCTATGGAGAGGTGTTTGCGGACTCAATAGACCGTAAGACCAGAATTGATAGTAAGATTCAGTGCTTTCCAAGGTTCCAAGGTTTCATAGAGTCGCATTTGCACATTGAATAGTCCTTTTAAATTTATATCATTTTGTCCTCTTTAAATTTTAGATGAAATATGGATCCAAACTATATATCTTTTACCAAACACCTTTATATCAGGCACCTATTACTAAAGTTTACACCATCTATCTCTTCTCATACATCATTTCTTACTCTCATGTAGGATTTTCTTCGGTTTATTTAATTCTGTTGAGAATAAGGAAAGATTTCTAGCATCTTACACATGTACTGCAGATAGATAGATAGATAGATAGATAGATAGATAGATAGATAGATAGATAGATAGATAGATAGATAGATAGATAGATAGATAGATAGATCAGAAAGAACAGTACCAGACTGAGAGAGAGAGAGAGAGAGAGAGAGAGAGAGAGAGAGAGAGAGAGTACAGTAGAGGTATCCTATACTGTTGTGTCATACAGTTTTCCCCTACCACTCAGTATACATGTGTTGTGACACCTAATGATGTCGTCATCGCCTAAAACACACGCACAAGTTACTTTACTTCCTAAATAAGTGTGGACCCAATTGTGAGCTGAAGGCAGTCTCTGGTTCAGTAAAATGATTCGCCTTCTGTCCGCATGACTGCTTTTACTACATCAATTTTTAATGTGAACCGTGCTTTGTTTCAGACTAAGCTGCAGGTGTGAGAACCCCACATGCAACAATGAAGATTCAGAAGCACTATATATCCCATGTTTCTATCGTGAGGTTTTTTCCTTGATTTTGATGTAAATATTTGCTTGCTTTCCCCCTGCCCCCATCACCTCTACGAATTTTCTACTCTGGAATGGACTGCAGTTTATGCCATGGAAATAAACCGTATGTATATATTACACTCCATTTTTAATATTGTTTCAAAATGGAAATCATGTTAGCACATCTATTCTGGACTGAGATTTGAGGTCTCTCCTCAGCCCCCTGTGGAGATAATAAGTATGATGAGGATGGAAAGAAACTCCCCCCCTGCATTCCTGGTGCCTGGCTCACTCCAGCCATCATGGCCTGCTATCTGCTAGTAGCTAACATCCTTCTGGTCAACTTGCTTATTGCTGTTTTTAAGTAAGTGTAGAAATCAATAGAAAAAATACCTATATTTCTTAATATGAATTAATATGACTAAAGCAAATTTGAACTACTCTGCTTGTCCAAAATGAACAGAATTCTAAACGATCCACCTTAATTTCTCCCTAACAGTAACACTTTCTTTGAGGTGAAGTCCATTTCAAACCAGGTTTGGAAGTTCCAGCGGTATCAGCTGATTATGACTTTCCATGACCGGCCAGTGCTTCCACCTCCTCTTATCATCTTCAGTCACATTTACATCCTCATCAGACTAATTTGCTGCCGCTGTGGCAAGAAAAAAGAGGGGGAGCTGGATGAAAAGGACAAAGGATTGAGTGAGTTCTTATAAATGAATCATATCTATTATTTCTAAGACTTTTCTGCTTTCAGAGTCAATCAGTTGGGATGCAATAAAGGCAATGATCAGCCTTTCTCGCTTAATAAGACTGTTGCACTATTATATTCAGTTGCTAAATTAAAAGGCTTATAGAACTGCTGAAGAATAATACTTCAGTGAACTTGTTATACAATTATAAAAGACAGTTGTTTAAACTTTTTGTTGTTTAAGGATAAACTATATAACACAGAATTAGGTTTTCAGGTAACTGTCTTATTGACTAATCACAGCATCTCTCTTTTCCTGTAAGAGCTTATACTGAATACTGAGGAGCTGAGATGCCTGTATGATTTTGAGGAAGAGTGTGTGGAAGAATACTTCAGAGAGAAAGAAGATGAGCAGCAGTCTTCAAATGATGAAAGGATAAGGGTGACATCTGAAAGGTAATCAAATACATATTTCAATCATCCAGGTTAACTGATGGTCTAAAATTGGTATGTGTTGTAAACTGGACTTAATCTTGAAAGTTTTATCACCAACCATTTGAGGGCCTTTTTCGGATATAACAAGAGACCTGTCACTGAAATGTACTTTTTAAATAACTTGATTTCATGACAGGGTAGAAAACATGTCCATGCACCTGGAGGAAGTCAATGAAAAAGAGAACAATATCAAAGCCTCTTTGCAGACAGTGGATCTAAGGTTGGCTCAGTTGGAGGACATCTATTCTCGCATTATGACAGCCTTAGAGAGACTGGCAGGAATTGACCACAGTGAACTGAAAAGAACAAACTCACGGGCATCCTCTGTTAGTGGCTTCTCGTCTCTTCTCCGCACGGGCAGCGTTAACAGCAACGATGGATACAGTCTTCACTGCTACAATATGGAGGACTGTCCAAGTACTGAGGAGAAGGACAGGGCCAAGTCAAACCAACTGACACTGGCAAATGTGAAGAAGACATCTAAAACCACAACTATTAATGCAAATGATTATGGGCTGAATTTTGAGGTGGATATTCCAGCAGTAAGGATCTGTCCTAACTCACGTGGAAACACTTGGATCCCCCCTCGTGAGAAGACAACTGACTCTATAGATAAGAATGAAGAAGCCAAAATAGCACATGAAGCTTCACCATCTTTAGTTCAAAGATCTAGGAGCACCAGCTTGTTTAATCCAACTGCCAGAGAAGGTTTAATACAGAGATCCAGAGAGCCTCATTCTCTTCAAAAAGGAATTGTCAGATCCTCAACTACACGACGGTGGAGTGCTGGCTCTGAGTATAAAGTGCAACCTAATCTCCAGGCACCACCAGACATCCACATTATCAAACCCACAGAGACAAATGAAGCCCCTAAATTTGAGAGTCAGCTAAACATTCTTAGCACTAAGATGAGAACTCAAGAAGAAGGTGGTCATATAGGAAGAACTGATATTAAACAGGAGAACAGAAAAAATAGTGACTCAGAGGAAAGTCTAAATGTGGAAGGTAATACAGAAAAAAGAGACAGAGAACCAACAAAGATGGAAGAAATGTGGAGAAACTCAGTTGATGATGGAAGGCTGAACATGCATGAAGCTATTCCTGACTCTTTTCATCTTCTGGTCCCTGAAGACAGAACATTTCCACCTGGAAGATCCAAAAGCTGGAACACAAAATGTCGCAAAGCTTTAAAGGAAAGTGCTGACAAGCCCCGAGTCTCTAGCAGTGAGAGGAGCCTTTCGCATGGAAGTTCCATTAAGATGTCTGCAGAAAAAATTGGGAAAGGGTCAGGAAAGGAGGAGTGAAATGAAAAGATAGATCTGAGGTCAGGAGATAAAACTACTAGTTAAGAGTAGACTCAATGTGTAAACAATTTAAAGCTTTTGTAGGTCAAAACAAAGGATATCATGGTCATAAGTTGAGGTCATCAACAAATGGTATCACACAGTCAGCCCAGGGCAGAGCGTGCCAATATATATTCAGAATATATCAAGTACCCTGTTCATAGTTATCCTGGGAAACCGGCTGCAAAGTAGGAATACACCCGGGATGAGTTTGTCACAGGGCATCAAGATATTTAAACATCAATAGCTTTAAGAATAATACAATTGCAGTATAATATCCATTTCCCAAGTACGAGAAATTTGGTGTTATGTAGATAATCCTAATTTATATTTGAGTAGATAATCCTGTGATGATGTGATTAATAGCTTTAAGTGTACAGTTCTGTGTATTGTATGTATAACTACATAACGCTATAGCAAATTAGGATTTAAATATTGCAAGTAATAATTAATACTCTTGCCTTACAGTTGACATTTTATTTTAATATGTTGTTTGACAACCACAGATTTGTTAAGACATGCATAATATTCATTGTTATTATAATGGAAATCTGTTCTTATTGTCCCTTTAAATTTGAAGTTATAGAACTACATGATTCATGTATATTTGTGCCAACATTCATAACATTAAGCTCAGACTTTTAACACCGATTTTTCTTGAACCTTGTGTGGTGCGAAAGGGAAGTTTGTACATCTCAAAAAGCATGACAGCAGTCTCTAGTGTCCAGTAAGTGTAGTACAGAAACGTAGTTCTAGTTTCACTTTAGATCAGAGAACAAACAGCACACATGAACCATAATACTATGCAATTGTGCTTTAGTTATATTTGGTACAAAAAGTTTCACAATTAATAAAAATCACGCTACAATTTAGAGGTTACACTTGTTTTAAACAATATGTTTCCTACCAGATGATAAGGCTGTTTTTTTCTGAACTGACAGACTGCAGTACACTGTGAACAATCACAAAAATAAATTTAAATCAAACTAAGAAGACAGCTGCAGATATGTATTAATATGATAACAATGGTCCCGTCTGAACACCAAGGCTTTAGGTGTTTAGATTAATTAAGCTACATTTGCTTGCATTTGAAAGTAAGCACTTAAGCAGATTTGCTACTGCAGTTTCTGAAAAACACTGACTCGTGTACATATTTCCAAGGCCTCTTCAAACTCTTGGGCTTGAAAGAGGAATTAAAAGATCTTAGCAGGAAATTTTTATTGCTGACTCATTCTGTCAGACTATTTTTAAACTTTCCTTCTTCTGAAACATTAGTGCAACTGAAACACTTCATCACCCTCAAATTTTAACTACATTAAGAGCATTGGCCCAAGTAAAATAAATGCTACTTATGTGACGTAACTGGGTACAGAATACATAGATATTGACATGGACTCACCCAAGCACAGACAGACACACAACACACACACACACACAGTCTATTTGATAATTGTATTTTCCTTTAAAGAGCTACTAGTAATAGATATCACAGGTTATGAAGTGTGTAAACCAAAAATACTTTGGGCTTTTAACAAACAGCAATAAGAATAGGCAGTATTTTGTTAATATACATAGCAGCAAAAATGACAACATGAAAAATTAATAATTCATTATACATACAATAAAAGCATGCATTAGTTGCTTTCCTATACATTCATATACAGATATTTTAAACCCTTCATCAGACGTCAATCCTGAACATGCAACCCCTTTGCAAGTCAAACACTGTGGTTGTTTTTTTTTTAAGATGAATTAATTAACCAGAGTCATGTAAATAATCCCACCATGCATGACCAAAGTCCAGCACAGTTAATGATTTCTCTGCTTTGACTAAACCTGATTAAACCAGTTCCTTGACTGACAAGTTCAATTAGCAATCAGCAAGCTCTGTTGGACTGCCAAAGGAGACAGGACAACAGCTGGGACCACTGGACTTAAATTTGTGCTATAAATCTCATGTCTCCTGTTTGACTGGCTGCAGCTTCACAGACTCATGGACAGACAGTACACGTGTAGTACTTTTACCCATCATGCTCTTCAGCTTTCATGTTCTATATTTGAGTCTCCACAATTTGAGGAGTGCAGGATCTCTGTCAGTGCTATACATAGTTATGTGCCTGTAAGACAATCCAAGAGACATTTTCCAATATATGTTCTATTTTCACCTCCATTTAAATCAGCTCCATTTAAAGGTGCCCTTTAATTACATACAATTAGCTAGTCATACTATACATTTTTTTTTTTTTTTTAGAGATAATCATCTGCCCATTTACAATGTGTAATGGCAGTACAACACTGATGTTATGCTTATAAAAGCTTTATAAAATGTGAACAAAGGCTCTATAAAAGGAATAATTCAAGCTTTGATATTATAAGAAAAGACAGTCAAACTTAAAGATGTGCCGTGATTATCACAAAAAGAAACAATAAGATATTTCTGAAACAAGATACTTCAAACTCCAAGTATCCTTCTTGCCAACTCGCCCGGTGATCTGTCTGAACAGGAGTCTCCCGGTTCATTAAGAACGTGAGTGCACACCTCTTGAAAGAGGCTTATATGACCTTCCATACCAGCTGATTCTGCAGCTAGAGAGAGATCAAGTCCATAGTTGCATTCGACTCGCTGGAGTCTGTTATAGGAGTGTGCACCTGAATAAGCTGTGCTTCTTGGAACGCTTCTCTGTGATCTTAATTGGTACCCCTCCTTCAGAATTGCTGCCATCATTCTAAAAATAAAGAAATGAAGAGAAGGGATCTCTCAACAAGAATCACAATAATAAGCAAGTAAGTTAATGTAGTTTTATTCATGTAATATTCTGTAGATCATGGCATGGCTCACCATTTTCCTGTTGAGTCTGGCCATAATGTCTCTTGCTAGGGTGAAAAAGGCATCTTCCACATTTATGCTAGTTTTTGCGCTGGTTTCTAAAAACTTGATTCCATAATCTATTGCCAACTAGAAGACAACATAAAGGACAACACGTTGAACATTTTAAAAACAGATATATTTCAAAAAAAGATCATACAAATAAAAGACCTAATTTTGATTCTGTGATTAATTGTACGGAAAAGAACTGTTACTATATAGATCAATTATATATACTATTATATTCATCAAAATGTCAATCCATTGACAATTTCTCACGTGAATCCTTGTCATTTTACATGCACATAATGGGGGCTATTTTTTTTTACTAAGGGAGGAGTTAAAAGATTGCTGAACTTTAATCCCCATTATTAAGAGTTTTGTCTCTGGTTGACAAATGTAGGGAGTTTTATTGCCACATTCCAGCTGTGATGGTTTAGTTTCACTTTCCATTTTTACTTAATGTTGAATTTGCTAATAATTTGCACAATTGCAAAAAAGGAAGTTGCTTTTTACACAGAATAAATGGATGCAGTTTATTGTCTGTGCTATAAGCTGATATGTTGGCCAAAAAAAACCCACCATGATACAGACAAAAGGAATACTGGGAGTAGATTATAGAATAGAGTTAACCAGTAATCAGAGCACTGATATTGGTATAATATCAAAAATAATAAATTGGGATATTTGAAAATATGTACCTTCTCTCCTCTCTCCTTAGAGACCTGTCTCTTGTCGTTCATATCACATTTATTTCCAAGGATCATCCGCTCTACATCTGACGATGCATGCTAGAGAGAGCATAGCACTAATAATTCAAATCTTTGATCGTGATAATATTATAAGACAGTAACATTTACTGTTCGTAATAACTGTACAATCAATATATTTGTGCAATTTAAACACAAACTTACCATGAATAGATTTAGTGACAGAATACATTTTTTTTAAAATGTGCCGAGTTGTATAATTTGTATATATCGTGTTGCTACCTTGCTGTAAGTCATATTGGCTCAAAAACTCACCTCCTCAATGTTGCGAATCCAGTTCTTGATGTTTTCAAAGGACTTTTCACTAGTGATATCATACACTAACATAATGCCCTGGGAGAGAAAGAAAAAGAGAAAGAGAGAGAAAGAGAAAGAGCAATAGAACAGATTTATATTTACCACATTTAAAAGATTTTAAAATGTGATGGGAATGAGGATGGGCTCACCATGGCTCCTCTGTAGTATGCAGTAGTGATGGTCCTAAACCTCTCCTGTCCTGCGGTGTCCCTATAACCAGAACATAGTACATATATATTAAATCACATCACCATCGGTCAGACATAATGTAGAAGTCATCATTAACTCCCCTTCTCATGCATGACCTGAATTCTCTCATTTGGTTTCAAGAGAGGCCCACCCTTCCCAACCCCACCATTTCCAATCTACACATCCTGTAAACAGAGCAGGCACACTTCTCACTGCACTATTGTGTGCATATCCTTCACATTAGTCACTAAATGTCTGGGCCAAAATTATGACCCCAACAGGAAGACCAGCCTGTTTCCTGACATCATTTCTCTTGCACTTAGAAATCTTTTGGTTTCTGACACCATTATGAAATGCTGGCTGACGATTAGCTATCATACAATCACTCTGATTAACCAATCAACTGTTAATTTTGTTGAATGACTGTAGTTTTACAATATAATTTACCTGTAGTGTAAATTGACAGCTGCATTTTTTGTCTTATTAAAAAAAGTTGGGCTGGTGAGGGGAAGACTGTCTTTAGCTGTTCTAATGTAAGTGATTTGGTTAGTAACTAAATGTAGACCCATAAATAGTAGGGACAAAATACTAACTACATGGTCATTTGAATAAAAAGATTGCATGCAGGATTTCCTGTTACAAAATGACCAGTCATATATCTATTTCTTACATAACTGAATGACGAAGTTTTTAATCCCATCTTATACAATACTTAGTTTTTATTTAATTACAGTTATATTTAATGTTGTGGAATATATGCGAGACAGGTTAGTTCCTTTCCTCACCTACATTATAACAATCTTTTCCTTAGATGCCTCGCTTTATTCCCTTGATGTTAATAGGACAAAAGATGCAGCTTATCAAGAAAGCAAAGTCCTCTGTGATAAAGATGCTCCTGTGTTAGCTGTACCACTGACTGCTACAAAGTGCTGATACTGGAGATTCCTATTGCTTCAACAGGCTCATAGTAAAAATGGTTCACCTATCACCTTAGAGATGTGGAATATGTACTGGTTTGAAAAGTCAGATGAAAATGGGGTATCTAAAATACAATGCTGCATTAAATCCTAAGCAGTAATTCTCCATAACTCACATTCAGCAAAGTGGGAAACTGACACTAACATGTTTAAAAAATAAATAAATAAAAAAAAAACAAGGATGTTATTATTTGGCAAGATCACAGATTATCTACCAATCACTAGAGAGTTTGGTTCTTTTTATCACCGAATGTGGTCAACAACTGCTTTCGTTCTGTTAAATTGGTCATTTGACTGGCGTTGCAAAAGGCCAGCTTCTCTAACTCACTAGAGTTTTACAAAATTATTTTAGTACTTTCACAGACATGAAGCTGTAGAGAGTTTTCATATATTAACGTTATTTTGCTCATGAAAGCTCATGGTTTGTCTATTGTTTTACTGTCAAAAATCAACATATGGAAGTGTGCATCAACTTTTATTCTAGTAGTCATCTTAGTGTAAAAGTGATGTCAGAAGAGGAGCGAGTTAAGCTTACTGTGCATAAAAGACAGCAATGACTACAATATATTCACTTGGATTGGGTAAAACTGGGACTGATTTTCAAACTTAAGTGTAACAAAATGTCAAGATCCGGTTAAAAGTAAAATAAATCCCACACACACAAACAAAATCAGCTGATAAAACTTGAATTTTGAAAGCCTTAGTGCTTACCATATCTGGAGTTTGATTTTCTTTCCATTTAACTCTACTGTCCTGATTTTAAAGTCAATTCCTGAAATGAGAATAAAAGAAACAATTAGACTGCACATTAATCACTAAATGGAATCTCCTCTGATCAACATATAATACATTCTGTGTGTGCAACTATGTTTGCTTTTACAGTCACACTAAAATATGTATGTGTGACCTTAACAAGAATAAATGCAAAAAATATGAAGATAAGCAAACAAACTATCTAATGGATTCTTAAGGAAGCTTCAGGGAATGTCTTATCTACAGGATGAATATCACCACCAATGCAATGTTGCTCAGAGCAACTGAAGAGCAGCTCTATTTTCCACTTCCTGTCTACTTTTTTCTAGTTGAACAAACAAAATCAGACAAATATACAATATGCAAAACATAAATGCAGATAGTCTCTGTATATGAAACAGCCTACAATTTCAGTGTGGTAATAAAGCTGCTTTCCATAAATAATTTAGTCAGAACACAACAGCATTTCCAAGCATTTACTATAACCAGGTGGAAGCATTTACTATAACACTTTTTAATGACTCATTCGAGGAGTGGGAAAGTCCAGAATGTTCCGATACAAGTCCATGATCAAATCAGAATTTCCAACTATGAAATTTTTTTAACAAACAGTTCATACAAACTTTCTGTAGAAGAGAAGGTGGCTACATGGCCCTGTTTTAAACCACAGTTTCCGGAAAACATCAGACATGAAACCCCAACTCTGTCTAAATCCCTTACAGCTCTCTGCTAAACTGAGCTTCATCACAGGTGACAGACTTATTATAGCCCTCTGAACAAGTCACTTATATAACTGACAGGAAAGTTAAATATAAGAAAGCTAAGTTTATTTAATCTTATTTACTCATTTACATTTTTTACTCATTGATTGATTTTATTATTAGTTTAAAATAACAAATTCAATTGCTAAGTCAGTTAACATTGCCACAGCCAAGTGATTGTTATTTTATAGCATGAACAAACAGACTGTTAAAAAAATGAGAAGTTGATTGAGAACAAAACTCTGACAAAAGAGACTCCCAGAGGAAGTAACTTGCTAGGTAATGTCCTTTTAATGGAAAACAGTGAGCATGCAGATGAATGCATGCTGAAAAAAACTTTCTGTTTTTTAATAATAATTTCAGACAAATATACTACACATTTACTACATTTGGGTTTTAAATAACCTGAACAAGATAAGCAAAGTATAAGCAGGTGAACCAGAGGAAGCGCTGGTGGATATCTCCTGTGCTCTGGAGGGAGTTAGCAGGGAAGCCTGCAATATGGCCAACGCTGGGGTCAGCCACCTCCTGGCACATGGAAGTAGCTGCCCATCACGCCTCTGCCTACTGCATTGTCTGTACAATGAAGGCGTGAACAAGCTGAATGTCACAAGGCCCAGAGGTGGCTTTAAACAGTGTGGTCTGTGTTCAAGGACAGGCCTGATTCTGTGGGACAGAAGGCCTTTCCCAGCACAACAGGTCTTGGAATGACCAGTGCATTAACATGAAATGTTGAAATGTGCAGTCTATTGTTGTTAACTATGACCTATGAGCATAATGTGGTACTGTGCTTACATTCTTATGACAATAAAAATATTTAATCTTAAACAAGGCTCAACAGCAATAATGAAAGGTTTACAATAAAGGGTACAATACAATTACAATACAATCTGGGGCATACGAAGAAGTATCAGACATTTGTATACATGTCAACAATCCAAGATACACAACGAGCATGTAATGAGATTTTTAGAAACCAAAAAAAAATGTTTGATTCAGGAAAATCCTGGGTAAGCAGTTTATCTTGGACCAGAGAAAGGCAGATAATATTGATGCGACTTAATCAGATGGAAACCTACAGGCAGTACTGATCTAGGTTCAATGCAAATTAAGTCTTTAAACCCTATAGATCACACAGTACCAATCATATATTAAACCTGATTATCCTAACTGATACATTATATATATGTGCTAAATATTATATACATATATAGTATTTTAGGTTTGTTGCCCTGTTTAGACACAATGCTACAGATGCATTGAAATCTTGGTATCATGGTGAAATGCTGGTACTTGATTCCCAGTAATTGTTTCAACAGTCTGTGGACCTCAGACTGAATTACAACAATGAGGCTGGCAGGTAAATAACATAAGCAGCATCTTGTTAGTAGTTTACAAAAAATGCGACATAACTGCTGCCAAAAGCACAAATCGGTGCCCATTTAAGGAGGTTTCATCGTTTGCACATGTGCATTGTTTGGATCCTTACAAAGTATTTCCATAGTTTACATTCCCTGCTCAAGATGTTTCAGAAGATGTCTCAGAATTCTGAGGCCCCTTGAACATACAATAATAATCCAGCTTCCTGTTTCCCCTCGTTATCCATAACGGTTTTTATCATACGGTCAAATGATCCGTAGATAATATTAAACGTTATGATAAAACAAATCGTGTCCGTATGTTTTGGTGTAAGAGAGAAACGCCCTAAGTGAGAAGCTAAACGAGCCCCATGGTGAACCTCCTCCCACCCGTTAAGACCCGGCGAACTGACCGATTGTGGAGATGAAGGTGGTGTTGAACGCGTCCTCGCTGAAGCGGAACAGAAGACACGTCTTTCCAACTCCGCTGTCTCCTATGAGCAAGAGCTTGAAGAGGTAATCGTAAGTTTTAGCCATTTGCTACGCCAGAGATCCTATCGTGAACGTCTGATCACAGTGTGTGTCTTGGCCATACCACTGACACTAGTTCATACAGGGCAGGATGAGAGGGCGGGGCTTCCTCTTCTGACGTCAATGAGACGGAGAGTCGACTCTGATTCTGACAACACATGAATCGATTCTTCTGAACCATTTCATAAGGTTACTAGAATGTACAATTTAATTATAATTTTTCGCAGACACAATTTCCTGAAACCGAACCTAGAATTCTAAAAAGAAAAACGCAGTCTCTTGTTATTATATTAGAATTAAAAGGGACTAAAGGTTTAGATAATATTGTTTAACTACAGTCCCACTATATGGTGAACATTCCTGTAATGTTCTTTTAAAGTCTTATAAAGCCAAGGTTAAAGATTATATAAAAATGATATTGTATATTTCTACAAAGAATGTTTTCCTGGCAACCAAATGGAAATTAAAATCATTCTCAAAATCTTGTAAAACAAATGTGCCATGTCAATTAAGAGGGCCTATTAATATGTCTACTACTGTTATTGTTAATGAACATCCCAACAAGCCAGAATGCAGATGTACTGAAATATCAGCATGGCTGTGATTTAGCTGTAGCCACGAAATCCCAGTTACAACTCTGTGATATGGAGTCATTGACATATGGTCACATAGTTAGTCACAATATGGCTAAATATTCATTTTCTATCTGGGAAAATGGTCCTAAAAGTTGGATAAGGAAAGGCATATTACCCTGAAAACACACACACTGACTGGCTGACTAACATTAAATACATTTTTTCTGATATGCAAAACCAAAAGCTTTTTATAGCCTAAATGTTAACCAGCGTATGATAACGTCTTTCAGGAAGGGAATACTGGTAAGTGCATTTAAATAAGCAACTTTTTATTCAACTTTAATGTGTCAAAAATATTTATAAGCAACTATATTCAATTTTATGTTTTTATCTTTGCTATGAAGGCTGATTTTTTTTTCACGTATAATTGTGTGTGTGTGTGTGTGTGTGTGTGTGTGTGTTTGTGTGTATACTGAGGTTGCCAGTTATTAGGAAAATCACCGATATCATTTGGTGAGATGCTGCTAATGTCAATGATCTATAAATATAGATCAGTATTAGGAAGCCTTGACAACTGCTCATTTCTTCTTGATTCTGTAAAGATATTGACAAGGATAATCATTTTGCCTCATAATCCAGAAGATAATTTTCATTGAAGTTCTGGGGTTGTGAGGTTGATTCCAACCAGCACCAGATTGCACAGAGTTTGAACGCCCTTCCCATAGTTTAAAGATTTCCTACCAGACCTACATAAAAATGTGTTGTAGGCTGATTGCCACCTGGAATTGTGGAAATGGGTGTTTAAGTGTGTGTGACTGCTGCATGTGATGGGTTGGCACCATGTCCATGGTGTCCCGATCCATGTGCTCAAAGATCTCTGAAATAGGCCTCCGGTTCCATGTGACCTGTGTAGGTTAAGCGGCAGAGAAACTGTATGGACAAGCCACTTCACAGGAGGTCAGAGATGCATTTTATTCAGACTAATTTAAACGAGTCCTTCTCTAAGCGCAAATGGTAAATAAAACACCTTCTTAAACCATTACACCATTATATGTATAGCAAACGTTGGTACATTTTTGGCACTGAGAAAGTCATTCAAGTTCACGATTCTTTGATGGAAGGCTAATAATAAGCATGTTCAAGTGTGTTATCTAACAAAGAAAAATGTATACTTGTTGATATGGTGATTTTTAAGGAGATGCTTATTTACTTTTTTTAATGTACTTTTAAAGAATGACTCTTCTGGATCAGGCCGGAAAGACTTCCACAGTGACAGTCTTCATGACATATTTTCATATGACATATCATATTTTCCCGTATGAGCACATCCTGTACTTTTTATTGCTTACTTATCATACTGTACTGAGACCAATAGAATAATATGCAAAGTCATTGGATAGCAATTGACTTTATGTAGTCATCGTGGCATGCCTAGACATGTCCTCTCACTAAATACAATAGAAAGTCTGGCTTGCGGGGATTTATGAAAAGTGTTTGGCAACCATTTGGCTGCTTCACTTAGAAATCAAACACCGATCTGTGTACGTCGGAGAAAACGCTTCCTCCAGAAAATGCCTGTAAGTATCCACGTTTTTTTTGTTTTACGTAAACATATGATATTGACAGCTTCATCATCAACAACGTATTGCTGTATTTGATTATATTAAACGACGACCAGTTTAATGCATTGGTGTGTATGAAACTTTTGCCCTGGTTTCACATGGCGTCTTTAAAGAAGAGCTTTGTGGGCCTGTTGCTCTTCTTTTCCACATTCCCCATGCTGATAGCCTCTTAATATGCTTATTTTATTATATATATGTGTATATATATGAAACAGTGAAGTACATTTTAACATTAAGGCATCTTTCCTACCAATCCTACTTTATACTTTGTGTGTAAAATATAAACTTCGAAATGATGTATTTTTTTAATTATTTATTTAATTAAAATCCTGATTTAATATTTGTAGTTTATCAAGACAGTTGTTGCGTTAATGCTATTTGGATAAATATTTCTGTTTTTCATTTTGTTTTGCTTATATTTTCATTTAACCCTTCCAATTCCGTCTGTTTTTCAGATGTGACGTAATAAGAAGGTGAAAAGTTTTATAAAGCTGTGACGTAATTAAGTTTTGTAAAGCTTGTCTTGTGACGTTTCACTTTAGCTTACACTTTCACTTGTACTTATTTTAAACCTGTGATATTGAATATCTGTGGATAATTTTGAACGAGATTATATTGTTTACCACTATGATTGGTCTGGTGTGTGTAACAGCTGGCTAAAGACTTACTAAATCCGACTCTGGACTTTGAGAGAAGGCAACATAAGAAGAAGAGACTGGTCCAGAGTCCAAACTCTTACTTTATGGATGTGAAATGCCCAGGTATGTTGCCCTCTAGACACACCTTCATTATGCATGGAATTGTATCTAAAATAATTTTTTATGCATTAAACATACTTGC